>NC_022014.1:82376140-82379720 GCF_000317375.1 Microtus ochrogaster
CACACACACACACACACACACACACACACACACACACACACATCAATTTAATTGGATTTTCAAAGCATAAGCAGGCCAGATGTGGTGGTGCACACTGTAATCCCAACACATGGAGGTTGGAAGCAGGAAGATCAGGAGTTCAAAGTCATCCTCGGCTAAACAGAGAAAGCAAAGTCAGTCTGGACTACATGAGACCCTGTCCCAAAAGAAAAGCACAGAAATTGTGTGGTTGCTGCAGCGAACTAGCTCCTCATCCCTGAGGTGAGGGGGAAGCCCAAGGTGTCCTCTCACCCCGCCTCCAGTATCCCTGTGTGCCCCAGTGCTATGTAACCCCGGAGGGGTCAGTGGCCTCCCTCCACCTCTGCAGAACCTGTGTGCACAGATATGACCCCAGCCTCAGCTGTGACGGATGGCAGTGTGGGACACCTCAGCTATGACCTATGTGCTTGCTGGTTGGTGTTTGCTGGGATCCAGCCTGACATAACCAAGGCCATCTCAATCATAACTGCCTTCCTGCCTACCAGGTGACCCTGGCAACGCTCTAAACCCTATAGCACAAACAAAGTCACTGAGCCCATCAGCTGGGCATGGTGTGTCATGGTGAGCCATTGGCACATGGGCTTTCTTTCTTTTGAAGGATTTTACTGTTTTGAACCAGGTAAAATGTTGATTGCCTTTAATCCCATCCCAGCACTTGTGAGGCAGAGGCAGGTGGATCTCTGTGACCTCAAGGCCAGCCTAGTCTACAAAGTGAGTTCCAGGACAGCCAGGCCTACACAGTGAGACTGTGTCTCAAACTTTTTATTATTTATTTTTAATTATGTATATATGCATGTGTGCATCTGCATGGGGGTATGTGCACGTGAGCACAGCCCGAAGGGTCCAGCAGAAGCATCAGATTCCCCTGAAGCCGGAGGTCCAGGCAGTTGTGGGCCTCCTGACATGGTGCTGGGAATCAAGCTCAGGGCCTCCTCAAGAGCAGCTAGCTCTCTTTAACAACTGAGCTGTCTCTTCAGCCTCCCCACCCCCAGGCTTGGTAGTTGATGTTGGATAAGTTAGTCGTTGGTAAGGTTCATTCATCTGGCTGTGCACCTCTGCCTAGCTTAGCACAGAAACCTCTTCTTCCTACCTTGGGACGTGGTCACCCAAGCACGCTCTTTCCTCAAGTCCCCGTTAAAATGTGCCTCCTGTAATTAGATCTGTCCGTCACTTTCCCCATTCCCGGCGGAGTTTCTCAGAACGAGGGAGGGGTCCCCAGAGAAGCAGAGCCAACATGACATGTGTACAGTCACGCTCTGAAGCAGAGCCAACATGACGTGTGTACCGTCATGCTCTGTAATGTGTGCGTACACAACAATGGCCCGTGAGAGCCCTCGGAGAGCCAGCACCGTATGCCAGCCAAATCCCAAACATGCCACCATCTTCCCCGGCACCCCCACTGGAGACCGTGGGTCCACTTTACTCTGTCCACTAGTGCACATGAACATGCTGATCCCCACAGACCTCCTCATGGATACACCCAGCTATCCGGGCAGCCCTCAGGCCAATCAGATGGACACATAACAGTAAATATGCTGCAATCCACCCCCTCCTGAAATCTAGATTACCAAAGGCTATATGTAGATTCTCAGCTTTAAGGGGACCTGTCAGGTTGCTTTCCGCGTGTCAACGTCACGTCCTATCAACTCTGATGTTTGGGTGCTGACAGTCACTGACATTTATCCATTGCCCTCTTGTTTCTTGTAGGCGTGTGAATGACTGGCTGTGTGTGAGCGCTCGTGTGTTTGTGTGTGTGCAGAAGTCAGAGGGGACCCTCAGGAACGTTGGTCACTTCCTTTGAGGCAGGGTCTCTCGGGGGCCAGGAGCTCACCCATTAGATGGCACTGAGTGACCGACCAGCAGGCCCCAGGGCTGTTCCTGTCACTGCCTCCCCAGCACTGGGCTTGAAAGTGTGCAGAGCCACCCCTGGCCTTTTCTGTGAGTTCTGAGGACCAACCCTGGCTCTTCACATTCTGAGGCGATCACTTCACTGACTGAGCCATTTCCTGAGCCCTGCCCCCTTCCTTTTAAATCATAGTCATCCACGCTAACATTCATGAAATAGAATACACTTATCCAAACGAGCTACAAATGTTCCCAGGGCCTAAGAAGTCCTATGCACTCGCCTCGCGCCGTCCATGCTCGCAAGCCGCAGCCCTCAGCCTCTGTCACAGCCAAACAGTTAACCAAAACCCCATCTCTAGACAGACTTACCCGCCCTCTCAGCACAGCTGGCAGAGAACCTGGTGTGGTCCTCTCCTTCCTCTCCTCCTGCCTTCCCTTTGTACCAATTACAAGAATTGTAATTGTACAATCTCTCCCTCTGTGCCTCTCCCATCGGTGTGTGCTGTCTCTCCGTCTCCTTGTGGCCCTCTCTGTATCCCTGACACTTCACTGGCCAGTGTCAAAGGCAGACAAGCCAGGGAGGGCGGGCTGGCCACTCTCACATAAGCCGTGCCCTGCCCGGCCCCTCTGTCTTGTGTCCCCCAGGTCAAGCACGGGCAGCTGCTGAAGCAGCAGGAGAGGATGATCCAGGACATGGAGCTGGCTGTAAGCCGCAGGGAGACCATTGTAGTCCAGGCTGAAGGGCAGAGCAAGATAGACAAGAAGACCATCACCAGAACAGACTTCCATTACCAGCAGAATGAGCTGCGAAAGAAAATTAGGGACACGCACAAGGTAAGACCCGCGCTTGCTTTGCTTCTGTGACCCAGTGATGTGCCAGAGCCGCGTCCCTGCCCAGGCTGCACATCTGTATTGGAGTTAGGACACAAGCATATGCTGGGGTTCACCTTTCCACACCGCACACAGTCAGCACGCATCTCCATCCGTCCCCACAGGCTGGCCCGAGGCGTCTGCTCCCACCTTGCCTGCTCCGGCTCATCCCTCAACTCTGAGGGACGTAGGAGAGCCAGGAGACATAGATCACAGTCCACAGTGGCCTCCCGTTCCCATCTTCCCTTCTCCCCATCCCTGTGGGTCGAGGTCACCGCTGTGGTATCACATCTGTGACGACAGGAAAGACAGAACTCTGGAACGGAACGATCCCTCCCACACTGGTGACACACACTGCCACATCTTCTGGGCTGTGGCCTCTGTCTGGGGAGGGGGACATGTGTCCTGTGTGCCAGCTCCTGCTTGGTGAAGAGTGGCAGCTGTCAGAGTGACTGTGCCTGACAGGTGTTTCCAAGCACGCTGGCCGAAGCTGCCCTCGGCCCTGTCGGTGGAAGTCGGTCCACACTGGGCACCACCCAGCAGCGTGGGAGGCCACTTCCTGCTAACAGAAGCAGTCTCTGAGATTTTGGAGGAGCCATGGCAAAAAACTCAATTACTCAAGAGTAGGTGGGAAGACAGGCTGATGCAAAGGTGGCAGCTCCCTCCTCCCTAAGAGAGGACTGGACACACCACTCAAGTGCACCCCGCCATCCTCCCTAAGAGAGGACTAGACACACCACTCAAGTGCACCCCGCAATCCTCCCTAAGAGAGGACTGGACACACCACTCAGTCCACCCCGCCGTCCTCCCTAAGAGAGGACTGGAC
>NC_022014.1:82379845-82386025 GCF_000317375.1 Microtus ochrogaster
GACACACCACTCAAGTGCACCCCCTGGCAACCACCAGCCCAGAGCCCTGGGGTGAAAGTTCCCATCTGTCTCACAGCCCACGCTAACAGGCTTTGTGGTCTTGGGCATATATGGGACCTTTTCAAAGCTTCTGGGAGAAATAGGAGCAGTACCCACCTCCTGGGGAGTCAGATGGTTAAGTCTAACAGCAACCATAACCATATATGGTGTGGTGACCTTAGGGCATCTATCTGCTTCAGCTTACTGACCTGTGGAGTCCACCTTGTAGAATTATCCAGAGAACTAACAGACTGCCAGCATAGTCTCCATAGGCACAGGACATACGACACACACCTGTGAGCCCACCACTCAGACTGAGACAGGAGAATTGCCTCAAGTTCAAAGCAGCTGAAGCTATATATAAGACCCTGTCTCAAAACCATGGACATTTAAAGTCTCTATAGGGTACATTCTGCATAGGGAACGATCAGTTAGACTCATTCCTGTGGCTGTGACTGGAAGCTTCCGGAGTGAGGTGGCGGAATGGCCTTGCTCAGTTGTCATTTGCCACACCTGCCTGCCTCTCTAGTTCCTTCCTTGGCTTCCTGCAGCACACCCAACCTCTCCACCTGCCCTGGATGCCTTCCTCCCCCTACCTCTGCCTTCTCTGCCCCACCGTCCCACAACTGCGTCAGCCCAGCCACGTGCGCCATGGCCTCCACCATCTGGCCACAAACGGGGGGGCCCTTTCCTCCTCCCAAAGTCCTGTGTTCCCAGGAAGCAAACAAGGATGACTGTTTCTTTCTCACCATTACGCAGGCCATGAGTCAGCTGCCAAACACTGCCAGTACCTTCGTTGTCATGGTAACGTTCCATCTCTCCCCCCCTCCCCCCCTGGCCGTTTCAGCCCTGAAACCCCGCTGCGAACACTTCCTGAAACACCGTGTTCCAGTGGGGCTCTGCAGAGGAGCCCCCACCACACTGTCAAGCACCCCACTCCTACCCTCCTTCCTTACACTTCCCAAGCCTCGTCCGGTCCTGCTCAAGGCTGTAGTGCTGGTCCTGCATCCTGGTCCCCACGTCCCTCTGCTCCTTCAGGGCACGGACGGCTGACTCCCCCAGTCTTCTAGGAAACCACAGCCTCCCTAGTCGGCGCTGTGGGCTCAGGGCCCCGGTGTGGGTGTCTCATAGGTTACTACCCCTCACCCCATACATTCTATACGGTCTGTGGCTATCGGATTCCTCTTTGGGAACTGTAGTTTGAATGCGACGTCCCTGTGGAGGCCCAAAACTATAAGCCTATTCCCACCTGGTCTAAACGTCAGAGAGTTACAACTTCTTTTCCTTCAAGGATATTGTGTTTCTGCCGCATACAAAGGTCCCACCTAGATTTAAGTCAGAGAGTTCGGCTCTCTCTCGAGGTTATAGTCAAAGGGTGTGGCTAATAGCCATACCTTGTATTTCAGGAACAGAGAAGTAGATCTGTTTCTACATCAAACAATAGTATAAGGGCCCAACTAGGTTCCTACCCTCTTAGGGAGATAACAATGGATTCCACCCAGGGAGTGGTTTGCCTACAGACTGTTTTGGTCTAGGGTGTGAGCATTACTGTCTTGTTCTAGCAACTGAAGGTTTTAACTAAGACTGTAGCCTGCGACCTTCTACTGGTCTGTTCATTTCCTTGTAGCAGTTTTTTTTTTTTTTTTAATCTTACTCCTACCCTTTGGGGTCGGAGTATTTTAAGAGAATGGAAATTAAACGCGGGTGATTTCAGTATTCACTGGAACTCCCTCCCTGTACTATCCTATGTTTCTGTTTTATTATTTTCACTCACGTCTTAGTCCTATTTACTAACTTTTCTAATCCCCAGACCCTACCCTGGTAAGTGGTATTTTTGTCCAAGCTGGTCACTGACATGTCCCCAGAGAATACTCGGTCCCCAGTTGGTGGCACCATTTGGGCATGTTTAGGAGGCATGGCCTTGCTAAAGGAAGTGTCCGTGGTGGCGGGCTTTGAGAGGTTAAAAGACTTGCACCATTTCTAGCTCACCCTCTCTGCTTTGCCTTTGTGGTCTGAAGATGTGAGCCGTCAGCTTTCTGCGCCAGCCACCATGCCTCTGCTCTGCCACCGTGGGCTCTGATCCTTCGGGAACTGTTAGCCCAGACAAATCGTTCCTTCTCTATGTCGCCTTGACCATGACGTTTTTATCACAGCAATAGAAACGTAACTGATGCAGGAATCCCCCTAGAATAAATTCCGAGGCACGTGGCTGGTCTTTAGTTGGATGTCTCTGTCTGCTCAATGACAGGGATGCAGGGATCCATTGGGTCCTTTTTCTCTCCCAGGCCACAGAGGAATGCATCAAGACCATCTCAGAACTGGAAGAATCTCAAAAACTCCTAAGCAGCTCCCTTCAGGAGAAGCAGCAGTCCCTGTCAGATATGCAGGGTGACATAGACGTTCTGGAAGATGAGATCAACAAGCTCACAGCTCTGAAACGGCAGGTAAATCTTGGGAGCTCTCTGGGCCTGAACCCCAAGAGAAGATGACAATCTCCCCTGGGACCAGCTACATCTTCAGCTGGCAGTGACACCAACTACTCTCGTTTACATCCCTTGCGATTTGGTCACACCATACATTTTGATCTCTACCCGTTATTGGCTGGGCACCATTTCGGATGCCTGGGCAAACGACTAGAAACAAAATCTCTGGCTGTATTGAAGGTTAAATTCTTGCTCCACGAAGATGGAAGATGTCAGGGCCTCCGAGTAAAATCAAGGGGTTGAGTTTTTGAGAGGAGCAATCCAAGAAAGCTATGTAAGAAACGTGTTTGAGTCTACAGAGCTGGTTCCATGACAGCTAGGGCTGTTACACAGGGAAACCCTGTCTCAAAACAGAATGGAAGGCAGGAAGAGAGGGGGGGAGAAAAGAGAAAAGAGAAACATGTTTGAGTCAAGACTTCATGGAGGGGCTGGAGAGATGGCTCAGTGGTTAAGAGCATTGCCTGCTCTTCCAAAGGTTCTGAGTTCAATTCCCAGCAACCACATGGTGGCTTACAACCATCTGTAATGAGGTCTGGTGCCCTCTTCTGGCCAGCAGACATACACGCAGACAGAATATTGTATACATAATAAATAAATAAAATGTAAAAAAAAAAAAGTTTAAAAAAAAAAAGACCAAGTCTTGACCCCGGGGGACAGTGTACAGGGATCCCCCCGCCAGGTTCTGGGGCCACGTGGAGCAGAGCATCAAGGGTGGACCCAAGGGGCACAGCAAACCTGAATCCCATTGGGATTTCCAGCTGGACCGGCTGTGCTGTGAGTCTAACAGGACTGCAGGGTGTCAGGAGTGTGTCTAGTATCAGGCCTGGCATTGGGCGAGCAAGGCTCCCATCTGGGACGCAAGACCCCTCCCCTTGAGTCCCCGGAGACTGGGTGGAGGACAGGAGTCCTCTTGACTTGTGGGGACTGACGCGGGGGTCTCTTTCCCACCCAGAACCTTTTGGAGATCGTGGCCCTGCAGACGCGGGCAAAATACCTGCAGGCTGCAGTGGAAGGGAAGTACGTGCTCCTGCATCGCAGCAGCAAGAGCCTGCTGATGGAGCGCAAGCGTTTAGATGTCCGGCTGGCCCAGTTCAACGCCGTCCTCTCCCAGGTGCAGGAAGATTACCCCCAGTACCAGGAGGTGCTGAGAAAGATTCAGCAGAAGATTGTCAGCAAGCTGGAGCCCCGAGAGCCCTCCTAGACAGCACTTGGCCTGCACTTGCCAAGGCTGCCCTGATGGAGACCCAGGGAATCCCCCATCCCTGTTCCAAAAAGCCACGTGTGCCCTAGAATGACACCCTACTTAGGAGACACTGACAAGCCAGACCTGTATGCAATCACAGCCACTGTGCTGTTCACACCAGGTGTGATGCTGGTCTGCTTGGGTGAACGCGCCTGCCGGCAGAGGCATCACCTGGGCATAAAAATCCACTCTCTCCTGTGGGGCTTACCCATCCAGGTAGGTCCATTCTGTTGTCAGTTCCGCGACCTACATCTGATACCTATCACACTGTCCTGGGACAGGCCCTCGGCTTTGTGGAGCAAGTAAGGGAGAGAGGACCCCACGGAACCCGGGGACAAGACTGCCTTGGCCCTCAAGTGTCTGCCCCAGCCCATCTGAAGCCCACAAGCTAACCTCATCCTGGTTCCCCAGCTCCACCCCACAGAAAGCTCCACCTTATCCTGCCCCCATCCCCTATGAAGCATTAAAAGAGATCAAAACCCAAAGATCAAAGCTAAGGACCCCAGGATTCCAAGGAGGGCAAACATCTACCTACAGAGGTGGTAACTACGTCAGTAAAGGGTCACCTGCCTGGCGCTCATTCACCCACCTCTGACTGTTCTCTTCACCTCTGCCTCCCCTCCTCTGGGTTTCTGAGCACCGGCTGCCTTTGTGCTTCTGTAGCTATGAAACAGAAAATGTCCTGTGGAATAATTTCAGTTTTAAACTTTACAACAGAAAAAATAAAATTTACGAAAGCTATTTCTGGGTCAAAGGAGTAAGACACGTTCATCCTAACAATAAAATACAAAAACAGCCAAGAGGGGGCTGGAGAGATGGCTCAGTGGTTAAGAGCATTGCCTGCTCTTCCAAAGGTCCTGAGTTCAATTCCCAGCAACCACATGGTGGCTCACAACCAACTGTAGTGAGGTCTGGTGCCCTCTTCTGGCCTTCAGGCATACACACAGACAGAACATTGTATACATAATAAATAAATATTAAAAAAAAACAAAAACAAAAACCACCAAGAGGGCTGGAGACCCCAGCCACACCCACCCACCTGGGACACACCCACTGCCTGTCTGGCCCTCCCCTTCAGTACTTGCTGTGTATTCCTTCTGCTTAGCAAGTGAAGTCAGCTGTGTGTCCATCACTTGCCTGATATGGAGTTTGCTCTCTGATACGGAGCCTGGCAGCCCCAATAAACTAGGCTCAGCTACCTGTCATCAGTGCCAACTAAAGAGACATCAGTGAAAAGCAGAGAAAGGTGTAGTGATATTTCATATATTTCAAGACGGGGTTTCTTTGTAGTTTTTGGTGCCTGTCCTGGAACTAGCTCTTGTAGACCAGGCTGGCCTCGAACTCACAGAGATCTGCCTGCCTCTGCCTCCCAAGTGCTGGGATTGAAGGCTCATGCCACCACCACCCAGCTTCATCTATAGTTTAATAAATAAAGCTTGCCTGAAGTTCAAGGAGTAAAACAGCCACACTGGCCAGTCTCACAGACCAGGCCGCAATAACACACACCTTTAATCCCAGAAGCCACACTAGTTTGCCATAAAAACCAGGCTGTAGTGGTGCACGCCTTTAATCCCAGAACTAGAGAGGAATATAAAATGGGAGGAGACAACCGGGCGGTGGTGGTGCACACCTTTAATCCCAGCACTCGGGAGGCAGAGGCAGAGGCAGGCGGATCTCTGTGAGTTCGAGGCCAGCCTGGTCTAGAAGAGCTAGTTCAGGACAGGAACCAAAAGCCACGGAGAAACCCTGTCTCGAAAATCAAAAAAAAAAACAAAAAACAACAACAACAACAACAAAAAAAAAAACGGAAGAGACAGCTCCCAGGCTCGGTCTCATTCTGAGGATCTCCTGGAGGCAGGATCACCATTTTGTACTGAGGTCGAGGTAAGAGCCAGTGGCTGGCTGCTTTGCCTTTCTGACCTTCAGGTTGAACTCCAATTTCTCTCTCTGAGTTTTTATTACTCATGCTTCAAAGGGGGAGTTATTAAATGTGGCCACAATGGGAAGTGGCACAAATAATGGACCACCATCCATGCCAGGCCCACCTTGAGGGTCCCGATGTGAGGTTTAATAGGGCAGAAGTCTGTATGGCTAAGCAGTCTTGGCCAAAGTGAGGTCCTGTCCATCATCTCTTGGCACTAATCATCCCTGCACTGCGCTCTGACAAGCTTCCAGAACTGTGTGCAGTGTCTTCCAGGACATGCCCTGCCGCCGCCCCCCGCCCCCCACCAAAGTATGGGACTGGGGTTTTTCATTTTGTTTTGTTTTGTTTCTGTTTTTGTTTGGTGTTTCGAGACAGGGTTTCTCTGTAGCTTTGGAGCCTGTCCTGAAACCCACTCTGTAGACCAGGCTGGCCTCAAACTCACAGAGATCTGCCTGTCTCTGCCTCCCAAGTGCTGGGATTAAAGGCGTGTG
>NC_022014.1:82386125-82405799 GCF_000317375.1 Microtus ochrogaster
ATTAAAGGCGTGTGCCACCATTGCTTGGCCTACTTTGGTTTTTGAAACAGGGTCTCACCAGGTGTCCTATGTTGGACTCAAATTAGCAATCCTCCTGCCTCTGTCTCCTGAGTGCTGGGATCACATGCTCACACCACCACCCTGTGCTTATGTCTCAATTTATGAACATCAATGTCAAAAGCCTGGCGTCATTTTATGCTTTTGCCAGCATAGGGTTTGTGTGTGTGTGTGTGTGTGTGTGTGTGTGTGTGTGTGTGTGATCACGTGTTTTTGACTCTTTCCCTACCGAGCAAGCTGACGGAACTCCCAGGTCTGGACTGGTTTTCATCTCTCACTGAAGCTTTCTAGGTGCTGGACGGGTGGCCTTGGGTTGGATCAGTTCTGTGCCAGCGTCTTCCCGGTCACCGCCCGGCGACACCTGCGCGCTCTGCCGCCCGCAGCCGCTAGGGGGCGCAGCGAGAACGCCCACGGCGGAGACCGAGTCACGTGGTCCGTGCTGTCTAGCCCCGCCCTCGGACCACGTGACCCGAGCTGTCTCCCTGGGTTTGGGGGTCTGCGGCCAGGAGGGCGTTTGCGCAGGTGAGCTGGACGCGCTGGTGAAGGCTGTCTCAGGCCCGAGGGCCTCCGGAGGAGCGGCCTCCTTCAGGGCGGCGGGGCCGACTATCAAGTGAGTTCCTGCTTGGGAGAATCGAGCTGAGAAACCGAGAGAGGTGGGACTCCCCCGACCCCCAACCCCCGGCTCAGGCAGACGCAAGCAGGGACCTGAGTGACACCACAGGCTTCGGCAAAATATCCCGGATTCTAGTGGGTACCCTCAGTGCTGGGCGGGCCAAGCTCTGTGTGTATGTCTCGCAGGGGGAAACTGAGGCACAGAGAGAATGCCCACAGTGGCACAGAGAGAATGCGCACGGTGTCTCGAAAGCTTGTGTTTGGACTCGCCTGTGCCTGGTGGTGTTGCGCATCCAGCAGCTTTCTAGAAAGCAAGCTTAGGTCTCCAGATCAGCAGTGGCGTCTGATCTTTAGTTCCTTCCCTATTTTTTTTTTTTTTCCTCTAAATTGTGGAGTTGAGAGAACGGGCCTGAGCTGTCTGGTTTCTGTTTCTGGGACTTTGTTCTGATATACGTGTTTATCTGTTGCGCACCGGGGCCTCCTTGGAAGGTCCTGGAATCTGCAGATTCCCACGCTGCCCAGCGGGAGTCTTGTCCTTGGATGCTGAATCATGATCAGTGTCACACGTGTCCGAAGGGCCAGGTGGAGCTGTTGCGCAGCAGTAAAGACAAAATGGGTCTCTGGCTTTCTATTGCTAGCCCGGAGGCTGGGGTCCCTAGTAGCTTTATGGCCGCTAGGCAACCGAAAGACAAGGTGTCATTGGAGGGTTGGAAACTGCAGCCCACCCAAGCATCCTGACTCCCCCCAGAGGCTAACGATCACTCACCATGGCTACTGATGTCATCAGTCATGCCTGCATAATGGAAGGCAGAACTCAGCAGAGCTGGGTGTGAAATCCAGTGCCAGAAAGCACAGCACGTGGGAGGTGGTGGCAGGAATCCCTGGCTTCATAGCAAGCTTAAGGCAAGCCTGGGCTACTGGAAACCCTAACTCGAAGTGACAGCCAAGTGGGTGGGTTCAGGGAGCATTCCAGAATCCCAGATGCTCCACACACATTGCAGGGGCACGCCCACCTGTTCCCAGCCCATTTCTTTTATCTGGCTGTTCTTGAGTTATAGCATAAATATATGTATATATGTATATATATATCACTTTTCTGGGTTCCTTGAGGTGTGAGTTCCAGTGCCAGAGTCCTTGGAACTACTAGGCTGATAGCCAGCCCCTCAGAAGTACTGGTAGCAACCTGGGGTTTGTACCTGGCATTTAAGTGTGGTAGAGCCCCAGCCTGGAGAAGTCTGCCCTAACGATCGATAGATAGATAGATGATAGATAGATAGATAGATAGATAGATAGATAGATAGATAGATAGATAGATAGATAGATAGATATAGACAGACAGATCAGAACTGAATTGGGTTGTAGTTCACCCCTCATCCCACCCACCCACACCCCTGCAGGTTACTAGGGAGCTGGAGAGTCACTAGCAGGAGAAAGTCACAGGTATTATGGGTAAAAATTTAACTGTCAACCTGAAGAGCCCCAATTGCTGGTCAGAATATTCACAGCTGGCCCATCTGCAACCAGGCCATTGTCTCTTGAGTATGTCTGGTGACCCAGAGAACCTCTAGTATTCCCCCCACCCCTGCGCCGAGTCCCTCCCTGTCCCCACCACATCCTGAAATGAACCCCATTTCCGGAAGGCCCACACACCTCCGTGGCCAGTTATAGCCAGAGAACCCTGTGACCTGGCTTTTCACCCCACTCCTTCTCGTCCTCTCCACATGGCTTGACTTGATGGCTCCCCAGCCTTTCTGCTCACACAGAAGACGTCCGGATAGATAAAGTCTTGGTTCCCCTTCACATCGGTCTGTACTGGGCCATGTCCACAGAAACCCCTCTGCCTCTGAGGAGTCTGATCTCCTCTACCTGGCTTCTGCCTTCCTCACTGTTGCTGTGGAGGGAGATGCACTGTGTGTGGGTGCTGCTGTGTGAATGCACCCAGGACTCCCTGACCCCCGCCCACATTGATGCTGGATCCTCCTCTCCTCAGGCCTCCAGGACTGTGTATGGGCCAACAGGCTTTCACCATGAAGACGAGGAAGCCTCTCTGCGCCCACTCTCTGGTTGGGGTCTGCATCCTCATCTGCTTTATAACCGCTATCATTCTGGGTCATGTCATGCTCCATGACTTAATGATGCTTCCCCAAGACTTTCCTGCGTCCTCTTCAGGACTGGAAGATACTTTTAGGCCTCCACATTGGAAGGGTTACGGGCCACGGCCCCAGCACACCCAGGAGCACCCTGTGCAGCCTGCAGCAGTGCCCACGAAGTGTGATGTGCCCCCCAACAGCCGCTTTGACTGTGCTCCAGACAAGGGCATCTCCCGGGAGGAGTGTGAGGCCCGTGGCTGCTGCTATGTCCCAGCCGGGCAAGTGCTAAAGGCGCCGCTGATGGGGCAGCCCTGGTGTTTCTTCCCTCCCAGTTACCCAAGCTACAGGCTAGAGAATTTGAACTCCACAGAGACGGGGTACACAGCCACCCTGACCCGTACCAGCCCGACCTTCTTCCCAAAGGATGTGCTGAGCTTACAGCTGGATGTGCTGATGGAGACCGAGAGCCGCCTCCACTTCATGGTGGGTGTGGGCACGGTAGACCCTGGCTAGAGCTGGGTCACCAGGAAGGCCCGTGACAGGACAGCCCCTGCAGAAGGATGGGCCAGGCAGAGCAGAGGATAGGTGTGCGGGTGGGTGACGCATTTTCCCAGGGATATGTGTGGTAGGACAGAGTGGTGATAGGAGGCCTGGGCACAGGTGGGATGTTCCAGGCGGTGACTTCAGGACTGGCCACTGTAGACAGCAGGAATTTTCATCTGCCCCATTCCCTGTCATCCCCTGGCAATGCCCATATCACCCTGTGTCTCGGGAGGATGATTCTGTGTTTTTAGTATAGCACAGTCCTGCGTGATGCTGGGGCCATCCTTAGGCCACAAACTGTGGGAGCTGAGGATATGGGTAAAGTGCTTGCTGGACAAGCGTGAGGAGCTCGGATCCTGGCACCTGGGTAGAAGGTCAGGCAGGCGTGGAACATACACCTATAGCCCCAGCACTGGGGGTGGGGCAGACAAGCAGATCCTGGAGAGCTCTGGCCGCCAGCCTAGCCAGGTCGGAGAGTGAGAAGACAAACACCTTACCTCTACTTCTTCACACACACACACACACACACACACACACACACACAAATAAATATAAAAAATTAAAAACTATTTGTGGGGCCTGGTGCATAGCTCATTGGTAGCGCATGGCCTTGGTATGTCCTTTTTTTTTTTTTTCTGAAAAACTTGCTATGCTTGTAATTGCAGCATTTAGGAGGCTGTAGCAAGAGGATCTCAGTGAGTTAAATGTCAGCCTCGGCTTCATATTGTAGCCTGGCTGGCCTGGCCTACAGTGAGAACTAGCCTCAAAATGTAATAAATTAATTAAAAGCAAGGGGGAA
This sequence comes from Microtus ochrogaster, assembly GCF_000317375.1. Classification (NCBI taxonomy): domain Eukaryota; kingdom Metazoa; phylum Chordata; class Mammalia; order Rodentia; family Cricetidae; genus Microtus; species Microtus ochrogaster. The sequence goes on from NC_022014.1 coordinate 82,390,227, forward strand.
AACGATCAAACACAGAACTATTCACTGTCTATGTGGTGTTCAGGTTTAGTCAATACTCTGCCTTTGGCAACCTCAGGGAGGCCTCCTTCCTGCCAGTTACATAGTTGAGGGAAGTAGGGCCCATGGCTGCACACAGTGTGCAGTTACCCTGGGGGAGGGAGGGCCTGAACTGACCGACTGTTCGGAACCGTGTCTCCTGGAGGTGTGAAGGGGCCCCTGGCTTTTGAAGGGCTCTGGGCACCTCTCTCTTCTTTTCTAGATCAAAGACCCCGCTAATAAGCGCTACGAAGTGCCCATGGAGACCCCGCGTGTCCTGAGCCAGGCACCATCCCCCCTCTATACTGTGGAGTTCTCAGAGGAGCCCTTCGGAGTGATTGTCCGCAGGAAGCTGAATGGCCGGGTGCTGTAAGTGGGGTGCCTGGAACTTTGACCCTACCCTGGGGTTGACAGGGACGTGGTGGCCCCTCGGAGGTCAGAACTTCCAATCCTGGACCACCAGCCCTCAGGGGGTGTACCACCCACAGTGTGCTGGGCCCTCTCTCATCCATCAATCAAGAAAATGCCACCACAGGGTTGTTTGCAGGCCAATCTGATGGAAGGATTTCCTCAATTGAGAGTCCCTCTTCCCAGAAGACCCTAACTTGTATCAAGTTGACAAAACCCAACCCTCACCCCTCCCTGTGTGTGGACCACCAGGCACGCATCAGTGGCCGACTGTTGAGTGAGTGCTCACCAAGGTCTCGGCTGAGAGGTCCCCTCCGTGGCTTCACAGTGAGGCCTCATGCCCCTAGGAGATACAAGGGTGTGTGGAGATGACATCATTGCTACAACACCAGTGTTTGGTATAGCACCTGTGTTATCCAAGATGATCCACCCAGTGGTACTAGGGAAAGACCCAATCCAGGCCACGTGGCACCCCCTGCAGGTGGCGCACCTAGTGGCTTACTTTTATTTATCAGGTACACATCTCTTACTGTGAGCTTTATTATTAACTCACTACCGAGGGTTCATGTCTCCCTGACAGGACCTCATGTTTGTACTCCTGGGCCCCTCTGAGCGTGCCTGCGCTGGCTTTTCCCACTGTTTGCAGGTGTTCTGGTCTTTGTATAGCCATTGTCCCAGAGTTGGCCTGATGCAGAGCTGGTGAGGTCGCTCTGTCCCTCTCCAACCCTTCCCTGATGGATCCACCATCCTGGATTTGTGTGGCCTGGGGTCGATCCAGGGGAGCCTAATGTATCCCCACAGGCTGAACACTACTGTGGCCCCCCTGTTCTTCGCTGACCAGTTCCTGCAGCTGTCCACGTCATTGCCCTCCCAGCACATCACAGGCCTCGCTGAGCACCTCAGCCCACTCATGCTTAGCACCGAATGGACGCGGGTCACCCTCTGGAATCGGGACCTGGCACCCTTGGTGAGAGATGAGCAGAGGTGGTGGGAAGGTGGAGGCTAGGGTCCTGGGTGCGAGGTACTGTCTCTTGTCATTCCAGCCAGGTGCCAACCTCTACGGGTCACACCCATTCTACCTGGCGCTGGAGGACGGTGGCTTGGCTCATGGTGTCTTCCTGCTGAACAGCAATGCCATGGGTGAGTCTCCAGACTGAAGCTCCTAGGTAATCCTTCAGTGGGAGAGCTTGAGGCTCTGCCTGCCTCGGAGTCTGCTTGTCCCCTGCTCGCTCCCCACCCCCACCTAAGGAGGAGGTCTGGGGGATTCCCCAGGCTCATCTACTCCACGTCCTTCAGGCCTTGCTAAGTTGGGCTCAGAACAGCTGCCCCACTCCCGCCCTGCGGGCATCTCCCAGCCTTCATATCGGAAGAACCACACTCCGTAGATGCAGGTTGGCCTGTCTGTGGGGGACTCGTTCCTGAATCTAAGTCACTTTCTTCCAGATGTGGTCCTGCAGCCCAGCCCGGCCCTAACCTGGAGGTCAACAGGTGGGATCTTGGATGTGTACGTGTTCCTCGGCCCAGAGCCCAAGAGCGTTGTGCAGCAGTACCAGGATGTTGTGGGTAGGGCCTGCTCTCTGTCCACTGATCTCAGACCCCTAGGCCCTGACCCTTGCCCCCAGCCCCTGCTCACTTGCGGTCCTGGCCTGCAGGTTACCCCTTCATGCCGCCGTACTGGGGCCTGGGTTTCCACCTCTGCCGCTGGGGCTACTCCTCCACTGCCATCGTCCGTGAGGTGGTGGAGAACATGACCAGAGCACACTTCCCCCTGGTGAGTGGGAGTCAGGGCGGGGGCAGCCCCAGCTTCTGTACTGTTGGGCCCCATCTCAGCTTCAGCTCCCATCCCGTGCCACAGGATGTGCAGTGGAATGACCTGGACTACATGGACGCCCGCAGGGACTTCACCTTCAACCAGGATGGCTTTGCGGACTTCCCAGACATGGTGCGCGAGCTCCACCAGGGTGGCCGGCGGTACATGATGATCGTGGTAAGCTGAACACAGCCAGTGTGGCTTCTGTGTGCCTTCTTCCTCCTAGCCAGTGCTTTCCTTGGACATTCTCTGAGTCTTTGATGTTGAAGAAATGTCTAGAGGGCTGCAGGCTTAGTGTCTTCTGGCGAGGTTCCTGGAAGCACCTGTATGCCCCGGGAAAGATGGCTCCGCAGTTAAGAGCACACTGTTCTTGAAGAGGACAGTTCAGTGCCTGGAACCATGTCAGTCAGCTTATAACTGCCTGTAGTTTCAGTTTCTTCTAGACACACACACACAGAGTCTTAGTTAGGGTTTACTATTGCTGTGAAGAGTCACCATGACCATGGCAACTCTTATAAAGAAAACATTTGGGGCTGAAAAGATAGCTCAGTTAAGATAGTTAAGAGCACTGCCTGCTCATCCAAAGGTCCTGAGTTCAATTCCCAGCAACCATGTGATGGCTCACAACCATCAGTAATGAGATCTGGTGCCCTCTTCTGACCTGCAGGGATACATGCAGGCAGAACATTGTATATATAATAAATAATAAATCTTTAAAAGAAAATAAAGAAAACATTTAACTGAGGGTCGCTTGCTTATAGTTTCAGAGGTTCAGTCTGCCATGACAGGGAGCATGGCGGCATGCAGGTGGTCATGCTGCTGGAGAAATAGCCAAGTGTCCTACATGTTGCAGGCAACAGGAATTCGACTGACTTCCTGGGCGGTATCCTGAGTATATGAAACCTCAAAGCCCATCCCCACAGTGACACACGTCCTCCAACAAAGCTACACTTCATGATAGTGCTGCTCCCTATGAGATTACAGGATCATGGGGGCCAGTTACAGTCAAACTACCACACGCACAATTAAAAATAATAAGAATAAATTGGACATGTGGCGCACACCTTTAATCCCAGCACTCAGGAGGCAGAGGAAGGCACATACCTGAGTTTGAGGCCAACCTGGTCTACAGAGTGAGTTCCAGGACAGTCAAGGCTACACAAAGAAACCCTGTCTTAAAGAACAAAACAAAACAGCCCCAGGAAGCAAAAGTAAAATAAAAATAAAAGACGCAAGCAGTAAACATTTGTCTTGAACAGGATGATCAGAAATCCAGACTCACACCTCCAGTTCCCAGTCAGCTCTTCAGCCTGGCCAACTGTGTGCCGTTTTCACGTACCATCGCTAACTTGGGGGGTGGGCAGCCTTCAGTCAGCACCAGGATATGCAAAAAAACCCAAGAATGTAGCAAGTGATTAGGAAAAATTCTTACCTGTCTGTCTGAGGGGAAAAATAAGCAAACACGCACACTTTCTGATGGTGACTTTCCCTTTTTCTTCATCTTACAAATGCTCTCTGAAAATCTCTCTTGCTCCTCCACATAGCTGTCCCTACCCAGCTGCCTGAATAGCTCTGCACAGCCCATCTCTTAACAGTGCTCCCTTCATCCCACCACCTTCTCCACAGCTCTCCATGGCCTCTCCTGGAAAGCCTTATGTAGCTTTTCCTCACAGCCAAGCTATGGACAGTTATATGTTACATTATCAGGGCCCAACCCATTCTTATAACACAATATTTCTCAGACTAGGGAGGTCACATTGACCGGCCAGTGAGGAATGCCTGGCCATGCACATAGCCTAAATGGTTAGGGTTTACAGGGTTCCCAGACAGAAAATAACCTTGAGCCTGTGACATAAACTGGGGCTGGGACTATGTGCAAAATGCCAATTACTAAGAATGTTATGTCTACTAAAGTTGCTTCCCCCTCTGACCTTGAATCAGCAATAAACACCTGGGGGAAAATGACCTCATGTATTTGTCTCTAGGGGCAACCAGATATTTCGTCTCCAAGGGCAACCAGTTTGACTTGAATTTGTCCTGAAGTCTAAAATTAGCTGACTTGGTGACTGAGAATACTATTACTTTCTTATGTCAGTCTGAGTAGTGAAAAATATCTTAGTATTATTTCTATTCATCAGAATTATACTGATTAAGGAGAAAGCATCTTCCTGGCCATCCACAGCTATATGTGTGCCCAGTAGATGGAATATTTTCACAAGATAAACATACAACAGAGGGAAAAAAAAAACAACCAAAGCAGTTCTTAGGGAAGAAGAAATGAGAGAATGCGAGAGAATTTACAGACAGGAGCAGCTGGTCATTTACAGTCAGTGACCCCATGATCTTACCAGGTGGGGCTCCCAGGTACAGAGACATTCTTTAGGTGGGTTGACCCACCGAACACGAATTGTCACCTGTTCTGTCCTCCCACGGCAGGTCTCTGCCTCACTGGTTTCCCTTCTTCCAGTGGCTCGTGCTGAACCCTTCTCACTGCCGGCTTCTTTCCCCAGGACCCTGCCATCAGCAGTTCAGGCCCTCCTGGGAGTTACCGGCCCTATGACGAGGGTCTTCGGAGGGGCGTGTTCATCACCAATGAGACTGGGCAGCCACTGATTGGGAAGGTAGTGTGGGAGAAGGGGAGATGGGGACTGTGGGCAGGGGAAGAGTCAGATTCAGAAGCCACCATGTCAAATGGGAGAGAGGAACATGGGGGTCCTCACTGGGGGTGACCATAACTTCTGACAAATACCTGGGATTTCCAAAGTATGAGGGGTGATCTCGGGCATGAGCAGCTGGGCCCAGCTCAAGCTTAGCAGATCTTTCATGAGGCCTTGGGGGTCTCCCTTGTCCTTCTTGTCCCTGGGGGCCTTCTGGGAGTTCTGAGTCCCAACCTCCCCATCCTAAGGTGTCCCTAGCTATGGGAAGGGCAGGCTTGGGTGTGTCCAGTGAGGGGCCTCCAGTGGAGTTGTCTCAACTTTTTCCCAATGCTCTGGGTCCATGCTTCCTCTGCCCCATGACTTTGTGTGTAGGGATGGTCCTTGCTGTCCCAAGGCGGAAGCCCTCCAAGACTCTAGACATTGTGGGAGAGGCTTCTTTGTTGTGGGCTTGAGGTTTGTAATGTGTGTCAGCATTGGCCAAGCGTGAAGCTGCTGCTCTGCCCAAGGCTGAGGCCTGACAGCACCGTGGTGCAGGGTCTGCATGGGACTGGTTCTCCCCTCTGGTCTCTTGTTCAGGTATGGCCTGGATCCACCGCCTTCCCCGATTTCACCAACCCTGAGACCCTTGACTGGTGGCAGGACATGGTCTCTGAGTTCCATGCCCAGGTGCCCTTTGATGGAATGTGGATTGTAAGTATACCCCTGCCCCTGGGTACACCCCTAGTCTCTGGGGACCAACCCAGTACTACATCTTAGGCCTCTTACAGGACATGAACGAACCATCCAACTTCATTAGAGGCTCTCAGCAGGGCTGCCCTGACAATGAACTGGAGAACCCACCCTATGTGCCCGGTGAGCTCCACTTGTCTGTCTGGAGTGGGGACAGTGCTAGAATTAGTGGCTTTGACCAGGGAGTGCCCCTTTGAGGTTTAGAGCATGCAGAGCTCTCGGTTTGGGCAAACAGAAGGCAGACAGAGCACCCAGCAGGACAAAGGGGGAGAAACCCGAAGCATGAGGTCCTGTGGAGAATGACATAGCCAAGGCCACACATCATGTAGCCAGAGCCCTAGGGGAAGGGGTTTGGGCTCAGATGGGCAGATGCTGGGGATGAAGCAAGAGGAGGTTGATATGGGTTTGCAGAGGGTCATCTTTAGGATAGCAGAGGTGACTTGCCCCGAGCATCATGGGGCAAGTGGGCTCTGTCCATCTGAGCAGAGGACATGGGCAAAGGAGAGCACTTGGAGCCCTGGAAACTGGTAAACCAGTCTAAACTAGTCGTCCTCTTGCCCAGGGGTGGTTGGCGGGACCTTGCAGGCAGCTACGATCTGTGCCTCGAGCCGCCAGTTCCTCTCCACACACTACAACCTCCACAACCTGTACGGCTTGACTGAAGCCATCGCCTCCAACAGGTGAGGCTCAGCCCTGTGCAGCCAACCAGCCTGCCCAGCACGCACAGCGGGGGCTGAGAGGGGAGCTGGCTCCCATCAGGGTCGTAGACGGAAGGGAAAGAGGCACCCAGACCACCCATGGGCCTGCAATGCAAGCACGCTCCTGCCCAACTGGTCACTGTGCTCCACACCAGCTTAGAGCCAGCCTCTCTCCACAGGGCATCCTAGGTGTTACATGGGTAGGGAATGGCGTCTAAGGGACTGCATGAGTCCAACAAGGCTCAGAATGAGGCTCACCTCTAGAGGACACCAGAGTCACTGGGATGGGGCTGACTGCCAAGCATACTTTGGTGGTGGCCTCTCTTCCCCATCCATTCTGTCCTTCTCCTTAACGGTAGTTCCTTCTAGCCCTGGTCCCCTTGCCCCTGACCCCTGGAGCCCTGGCTGTGTCAGGTGAGCCCAGCTCTGTTCCCACCCCACTCAGGGCCCTAGTGAAGACCCGGGGGACACGACCCTTTGTGATCTCCCGCTCAACCTTCGCTGGCCATGGCCGATATGCTGGCCACTGGACGGGGGATGTATGGAGCACCTGGGAGCATCTTTCCAACTCTGTGCCAGGTGAGTCCAAGCTGCCTGGAGGACACTGGGTTCTGGGCTCAGCCCCACAGAGTGTACCGAGATGGCTTGGGGACCCGTTGCTATCTCATGCGGGACGTGTAGCCTGCGGGTCCCTACTCAGTTGTGCAGACATGCTTCCCTTTGTCAGCGGCTCACCTGTGGCACCTTCTCAGTGTCCTCGTGTCCACTTCTCCCTGACCAGTGCTTGTCCTCTTCAACAGCTGTTCCCTGGTGACCCCATCCTGAGATACAGAGGCACCTACCTGCTTTGCTCGCTAAAAGGAATTTGATTTTTGTTCCAAGAACTTTGATACTATTGACCCATGTTAGGTCAGAGAAGGCAGGAATCCTGGAGAATAGACTAGGGAAGGAGAGGAGCCATGGCACCACATGGGCAGCTAGAGCCTTGACTTAGAGTCTAGAACCTTCTGACTTCTGTGTAAGATGTTCACAGACCTATGAAGGATCCCAGCTGGCTGAGCTCCCAGATGTGAGCTGGCCACCTCTGCCCTGTGGTTGAAGCTCAGTCTGGGCAGGTCTGTCAGGCCAGGAGCCAGACTGAGAAATACCTTGTGGAGCTGGGGTCTGGATTTGCTCCCTTCTCTTGGACTCATTTCTTCTTTGAGCCGACAAATACTGAGCCTAGTCCTAGCTGCTTCCAGGGTCAGGTTTGACTCAGCTAAGTCTCCGGGGCACCAGGCTGCCATCAGCTCCCTGGTTCTAAGGAAGCCAGTGCAGCAGCAGAGGGAGATTGGGGTTGGCACTGGCCTGAACAACATGAGTCCATCCAGCCCTTAGCAGTCAGGGGAATGTCTACCCTGAGGCTGCCATGACCAAGGACAGCGTTGGGGGACTTAATGTAACAGGAATCCATCCCCTGACAGTGCCCCCTTGCACAGAGGTGTAACTCAGTGCCCCTGCACAGCCTTGGGGACCTTTCCTTCTGCTCATGGTATCTGGGCATCTCATTGCATGGCTATTCCTTGCAGGACTATCTCCCCATGTGACCTTCTCTTCACGTGGCATTTTCCTCTTGTGTTAGGCTAGGACCACACCAGCCGCTTCACCTTAGCTCATGTTTCCAAGTAAGGTCACAGCGTGTCTCTCAGCACACTGGGCTCTGTCTATTCTGCTGGGCCCAGGTACTAGGAAGCAGTTGCTGACCCCAGGCAGAAAGCACAGAGGCAATGGGTTCTTGATGGATGGTGAGGCCTGACTGTCCAACTGCTGTCTTGGTGACCTGGTGCCACTCTGCCTCTGCCCTCTCAGAAATCCTGCAGTTTAACCTGCTAGGCGTGCCCCTGGTGGGGGCAGACATCTGCGGCTTCCTGGGGAACACATCAGAGGAGCTGTGTGTGCGCTGGACCCAGTTGGGGGCCTTCTACCCCTTCATGCGGAACCACAACGACCTCAATAGCATGGTAGGAGGGGGTGACGGGGGTTCCTACCTGCCAAGACCCTGTCCTGCCCAATCCCACCGCTGCTGGAGGAGCCCAGTCCATGCTGTCCTGTCCACGCAGGATGGCCAAGGAGCTGGAGATTCTTGGGGTGGACATTCTGTTGAGCCCTGGCCTAGGAGCCCAGAGACCTCCTGATCTACTGTGCTTTCTGTTGCTGTGACAGACACCACAGACAAAAGCAGCTTGGGGAAGAAAGGGTGTATCTTTCAGTCTTACATTCCGTCATGAAGGGCAGTCAGGGTGGGAACTGAAGGCTTTTAATTCAACCTAGGGGCGCCTACCCAGGCGGACTGGGCCCTCCCACATCAATTGTTAAGTAAGCAAATGGCCCCTGCCACTTGCTTCCAGGCCAGTAAGGTGGAGGCTTTTTCTCAGTTGAGGTCCCCTCTTCCCAGATGACGCCGGCTTGTGCTGAGTTGAGGGACAGCTAACCAGCACACCTCCTTTTCCCTCTCTGCCCACACAGCCTCAGGAGCCATACAGATTCAGCGAGACCGCCCAGCAGGCTATGAGGAAGGCCTTCACCTTGCGCTATGCGCTTCTGCCCTTCCTGTACACTCTGTTCCATGGAGCCCACGTCAGAGGGGACACAGTGGCCCGGCCTCTCTTCCTGGAGTGAGTCACCTGGGTCAGGGAATGACAGTTCACATGTGTCCCTGGGGGGGGCTGATGCCAGGGAACCTCCTCCTGCTATGGGCTGTGTTCACAACCCAAGCAGGCTACAGCTGAGTGTGCCCAGAGTGTCCCTGTACCCTCAGGCCTCCTAGACTCTAGCTCGGGGCCAGGATATCTGGAGTACGGACCAGGCTTGCTGGCTGACAAAGCCATGATGAAATTGTCATGGTGATCCATTTTGGGGGTGGCTTCAGGGAGGAGGATAAGCCAGAGATGCCCCATCTATGTCCCCAGACTGGACTCTGCTCACATAGGCATGACTTGTGACCTCTCCAGTGGGCAGATAGCAGAAGGTTCTTGGGTAGAAAGGCAAGTGGCTTGCTCTAGAGGAGTCAGCCTCTTCCCTACCATACACAGATACGTTCCGGATGGACTAGGTGACTAAACACAACTGGTTAGGCTGGGGATTGGTTCAACTGGGAAAGTGCTTGTTTTACAAACACGAGGATTCAGGTTTCATCCTCAGTGTTCATGTTTAAAAAGCTGGGCATGTGGTGTGCAGTCTGGTGGTACACCCCCTTAATCCCAGCGTTCAGGAGAGGCTAGCCAGGGTTGCACAGAGAAACCCTGTCTTTACAAACCAAAAATAAATAAATGGAAGCAAGGAAGAAAAAAAGAAAGAAAAAGAATTGTTCTGGACTCTGGCACAGACACAACACTGGCTCCTGAAGTTTCGAAGTTTCTCGGGGACTGGGTTTCCGATTGTTCCTGCAGCCAGTCAGCTGGTGCCAGAGCCCAGTCTCCAGGCCCTCATGCCTGTCTCTTCTGTGAAGGTTCCCTGAGGATCCCAGCACCTGGTCTGTGGACCGCCAGCTCTTGTGGGGGTCAGCTCTGCTCATCACACCTGTGCTTGAGCCTGGGAAAACTGAAGTGACTGGCTACTTCCCTGAGGGCGTGTGGTACAACCTGCAGATGGTGAGTCCTGAGGTCCCTCATCCACAGAAGTGATGGGTCGTCACAGGGTGGCCATGCCTTGCTGGCCCGTCAGTTACAGTAAAGGGAGGTTTACCTGCTTCTGGAGTCCCAGCTGCCTGCCGGTCCATCCTTGGGTGCCATGTATCAGCTCTTTGCCGTAACCCCCACTTCTAGATGAGGACGTGCAGGCTGAAGGGGGTAGCTTCCAGGGCCCCACAGCATCGAAGCTGAGCTAAGCCAGGCATTCCCTGCTCAGTCCTACAGAGTCCACCCCTGAGGTCACAACCAGTTTGTCTCAACGGGGACCTTTGGACCACCACACATAGCCTTAGGGGACAGGAGAACATGGATCCAAGAACCAGCGTGGTAGCTTGGGTGCTGCCCCGCATCCTTCTGATATGACCCCTTCTTCCAGGTGCCAGTGGAGGTTCTCGGCAGCCTCCCATCTCCTCCACCATCTCCTCCATCACCCCCCAGATCTGCTGTCCACAGCAAGGGCCAGTGGTTGAAGCTCGAAGCCCCACTGGATACCATCAATGTGCACCTCAGGGCAGGATACATCCTACCGCTGCAGGTACCCAGATCCAGCAGCCCCAGGGCCTTGGGCAGGACTGGGATGGACTTTTATCTCAGGAGTGAGGCAGGGAGCAGGCACAGGGCACAGTATAAAGCCCTGGCAGTATATAAAGCTTTATGGAGGCACCGACAGGACTTGGCCAGGGTAGTCGCCTGACATCCTGGGTTCAACACCTGGCCAAGGTAGTCATCATAGATGTCTTGGGAGTCCCCAGGGTCCAAGGTGTGACATGTGCCCACCCTCTTCCCAGGGTCCCAGCCTCACAACCACGGAATCCCGAAAGCAGCCCATGGCCCTGGTTGTGGCTTTAACAGCAAGCGGCGAGGCCCGTGGGGAGCTGTACTGGGACGATGGGGAGAGCCTTGGGGTTCTGGAGCAGGGGGCCTACGCACTGATCACCTTCTTGGCCAAGAATGTGAGTAATGGCTGACAGGTAGAAACATGGGGGTGGGTTGTCCTGATCTGGTGGAGGGAGGGTCTGGGCCAGAGAACCCAGTGGCCACCATCCCTGGGTCAGCATGTCCCTCATGTTGGCACACAGAAGGCTGGCCTGTGAGTTCCTGTTCTGGTGGTGGGCTCTCTCACAGTCTGACACATTTTTTTCTCTCCCCATTACCAGAATACCATTGTGAATGAGTTAGTGCACATGACCAAGGCGGGGACTGACCTACAGCTGAAGGAGGTGGCCATCTTGGGAGTGACCACAGCCCCTACACAAGTCCTTTCCAATGGTGTCCCTGTCTCTAATTTCACCTACAGCCCTGACAGCAAGGTAAGAGCGCAGGCTGGAGGCTGGGGTTTCTATGCCCTGGTGGGCATGGAAGACGGGGTGCTAAGGACCCCAGGGACTCTTGTGGTTCAGCTATCCTGAGACACGCTTTTGGGAGACCCCTCGCCATTTCTGCCTTGGAGTGCGGAGGTGATGGAGGCTGGGCTGCTAGACAAAAGCTTGTTCCCAGTGGAGAACAGGTGCTAATTCTGAGGCGCTGGTCCCTCTCCGTGGTGGAGAGGGGGGCATGGCTGTGGGTGGGAACCACTTGGAGCTCAACCTCTTTTCTGTCTTCCAGACCCTGGCTATCCCCGTCTCGCTGCTCATGGGAGAACAGTTTCAGATTAATTGGTCCTAGGAGACCACACCTGTGTTTACTGAGGACCTGAGTCCTGTGTGTTTTTCCCACGGTGTTGCTGCTGCTGCCCGAGAGGTACCGTGTTAGGAAAGAAGTGAGACTTGCTAACTTGTCTGTCCCAGCTGTCCGTCCCTGGCACTAGATAATGTGAAGTACAGCATGGGGATGTTTTACCTACGCCAACATCGGGCCATGTGGCCACTGCAACTGGGACCCTACCGAGAGACAGAGTTGGTGATGTCATTGGGCTCACAGAGCTTGAGAAACTTACTGTGAAGTGCACTTATTTAAATAAAAAGGGACATTTGGAACCAGCCCTCACATCACCTCATGTCTTCATGTGACCCTCATGTCTCCACATCCCCAACCACCCTCCATCCCATTACCTCAGGTTTGCCTGAGTGAGCAAGGCTGGCTGGTCAGCGAGGTGGCGGTGGAGACAGGGGCCTAAGATCTTAACCCAGGCACAGACCTGTCCCCAGAAATTCAGGCCCAGGCTCCCTAACAAGCCTGGAGCAAAGGAAAGGTTTGTCTGTCATGAACTCATATGTGACACTTGTGCCAAATTTGTCACCAGGGTTGATGGGCTAAGGGGTCAGCAGCCCAGCCTACTTTTATCTCCAGAAATACAAGAACCAAAAGTGTGGGGACTCTGGAGTCTCGTCTAGCTGGATCACTGCCAGCTGGGAGCCTCTAGGCACTTGGCTCCCAGCAGGGGATGGGAGAGAAGGGCAGTAATTGCCACAGATTCTGCCCCATCCCTCCTCTCTGCCTTGGGGTTCTAGAAAGCAGAGGCACCTGATGGACTCCGGTGGCGGTGAGCCTCTCTGCCTATGATTGGAAGGTGTTTTTTCTACCACATGGAGGGCTGACAGGCGAAGGTAGGGTCCCCAAGTGTAGAAAGCATTAGGGGAGCGCAGCAAAGGGAACCAGTGCCTCCCACCAGGCAGCTCCTGCAACCCAAATGCACAGGCATGTTGCCCCTGGATTCCTGCCAGCGCTCACCCAAGTGGCTGTCGGCCCTTTGGCTGTCAGCCCTTTTTAGCACACCATGGCTACTTAGCCTGTCCTGCGTCCTGGATGAGCTTTTCTTGGAGGGACAGGGTAGAGGTGACAAGTGGGGCTAGTCCCATTGGCTGAGACCTAAGGTCTGCTCAGTGGCCCACACTGTATATTCACAGCGAGACATGGGCAGTGCTTGGCTAAGGTAGCTTCAGAAATCCTTCTAAGACAGAGATGTACAAAGCCTGGGCCTCTGCCACCTGGCCCTTCTGATGGAGAAGGCAGCCAGGGGCCTCTGTACGGCCTCCTTTCCCCTCCCAGCTGCTGTATGAGTTAATGTCAGTGGCCCCTTTTCCTTGGCTACAGAGGGGCAGCTTGAGACGAGCGATAAATCTTAACCTGTCAGCGAAGCGGTCAAAAGGTGGAGTTTATATATCTTCTAGAACGTTGTATGAGTTCGTCTGTCATTCAGCATCTGACCCATCCATGTGGTGTGGACTGTCCTTGACTGTTGTGTGGTTTCCTATTGTCTCATTCCAACATTACTTCCTAGAGGGAAGTTCATTAAGGTTCCAGAAATTCCTGAAACACAAGGTTCACAGGGCCTCCCCAAAAGCTGTGTAGCAGATAGGAAACCGTCCAAGCTGCTGAGTTGGCTTCCAGTCTGTAGTCCAGGGATATCGCTCTCTGCATGCTGGGTGGCTTCTATGTAATGCGGCTGCCTTCAAGTCTTCTGTCAGTAACCCCAATAAACTTGCTGCTGCGCTGAGCTAGACTTGGTGGAGCTGTCTATCACTGCTGCTTTGTGGGGGCGGGGTTTGCTCACACAGCACCAGGACATAGTACTGTGAAGTCTGACACAACTATTCCAGTCCACGTGGTGGACAAACCCAGAGGGTGATGTGAGAGGAATGGTTTTTGCTGTGGTGCTCCCTGTCCTAGCAGCAGAGAGGGGCTTGTTGGCAGATCCCACACAGAGCAGTTCCCTTTAGCCCTCCATCAATCACACCTGCAGTTTCAGGACAGGAAGCAAACGGACTAGGGAGGGAGGGAGGAAGGGAACGACACGCCTAGCCAGCATCAGCCCCATCAACCCGGCACCAACCAGACGTACTCACAACAGCCTGACTTTAGCAAGTGTGGAGAGTGTGTGGCAGGACCCACCGTGATTCTCACCATGTCCTCTCCAGCAATCTTCCCCTGCTTTCGAGCTGGCCAGTCTAACCTTATACAACATGCATTTCTGCAACCAGCACAACGTGGTGCTGGTGGCTTCAAATAGCACAAATCAAGATTGCCACGTACAGATATGGGCTGCTGGCAGACTCGGCTACAACTTAAGAGAGTTGTCCCATCATCTGCAGTCACCCCTCATCCTCAAGGCTCCAAGGCTGCTGTGGTCTTGGTCTCCTCAGCCCCTGCTGTTAGCCGGGCTGTCTTAAGTACATGCAGTCATGTGAAAGGGTAGGTAACCACAGGGTGACCTGGCTGAGCGAAGACACATCAGCAGGGTCCAGTTCACCGGGTCATGTGACTACTCTACCATCCACAACTTAACCACCAGGAGCTCCAAGAGGCCACGCCTCCCGCTGCCTCCCAGCCTGGGCTTCACTCTTCTATGCTGGTGCCATCTGAAGAGGTCCACCCCAACAAGTCCGTGCCAGATCTTTTGCTATCATCTTAAAGAAACGTTTGCAAATCTGAAGTCACTATTTCCCATTCGCTTCTACTATGGGTTTTCTCGCCTGACTCTTATATGCCTCAAGGTGGATTCTGTACATAATGTGGAGTTAGGGGAGAAATGGCCAGACCAGGAAAGCTGGTGACACCACAAGAAATCTACACTCAGGTTCATGGGAAAATTTCCATGTTTAATGTAAAAGGCTCAAAGCATTGGATTATTTACATGTGGGTTAGAAAAGATGGCAGCGCCCAAGGGTCTTCCTGCGGGGCTGTGAGAAGACAGTTCATTTAAACCCCATTAAATAGAGGCTTCCCGTTTCCAAGGAGGAGCTCACAATAGGAGCCATATCCAGGCCCTTGACGCACGAGCACCAGCTTCAGATCAGGTCAGCCACTGAAGGAAAAGAAAGGTGCGTTAACAATGCCACACGTCACCTCCCGATCCCTAGTAAGAAAGCCCCTCCCACAGCCCCCAGAAGAACCAGCAACTTGCCATTCATGGGCATCTCGTCTATCTGGGTGGAGTAGTACTGTTCTATGTCCCTGAGGATGCGGATGTCATCATTCTTCACAAAATTGATGGCCACACCTTTGCGGCCGTATCGCCCCGATCTCCCGATCCTTTAGAATAAAATAGGTGTTAGTAAAGAGCCACATGGATGAAGGCCAACAGTCTTGAGCAAAGGAAGGAGCACACACCTGTGAATGTACAGTTCTCTGTTGTTGGGCAGGTCGTAGTTAATGATGAGGGACACCTGAGGGACATCCAGGCCCCGAGCCCAGACATCTGTAGAAATGAGCACTCGGCTGCACAAAGAAAAGTCAGAAAGGTGAGAGCAGAGTGGCCCCTGGCCAAGGGCCCTGAGCAATCACATCACCCACAGGTCACCGGAAAACCTGCTACAATTACTTAAAATGTGGATTCAGCCCCTCCAGGAAAATATGACTTTTGCTTAGCAAAAATTCTATTATAAACAGGAACCTACTGATGACATTTTTAAATCTTAAGCTCAACCCATACCACAGCGGCATACATGCTAGCGCACCTGAAACATGTTTGACCCTAACCGGCATGGTAGGTGTGCAAGGACACAAACACATAAAGACCACATTACTGAGGCAGCGCCATACTAACAGACTGTTAATAAGAACCTACTGATCGCTGGGCGATGGTGGCACGTGCCTTTAATCCCAGCACTCGGGAGGCAGAGGCAGGC
>NC_022014.1:82405944-82408546 GCF_000317375.1 Microtus ochrogaster
CCACAACACTGATCCCTCACCTACTGACAGGGTTACTAGAAAGAAGATGGACTCCTGTTTCCACTGCACAGTAAGGGAAAGCTCCAGAGCAGGTGGGTGTGGCTTCACTGCCTTGAGCTGCACCACAACTGAGCCAGGAGGAAGGGAAAGGCCAGAGCAGCCTGTGAGGCAAGCAGGCCAGAGACTAGATAGTCTACAGATGACAACAGGACAGAAGTGAGGAAAGAGATGACAACACGTCTAAATCTAAATAAATTGTATCCTGCCAGGCACTCGGGAGGCAGAGGCTCTAGCTTAGTCTACAGAGTGAGTTCCAGTACAGGCTCCAAAAAGCTACAGAGAAACCCTGTCTCAAAAAAACAAACAAACAAACAAATCTATCATATAAAGCAAAATGCCACTGTGGATTAAAAGGTACATTAATCTCTCAGCGCTAAAACCACAGAATTCCATGTGTTGTGTGTGTGCACATGTGTACACACAAGCACGTTTTAACATGCATGAATGCTAGTGTACTGTCTGGGAAGACAGGGAAAGTAGCTATCAATAACAGATATTAGAATAGAGATGGTCATCGGGCAGTGGCGGGGCACACCTTTAATCCCAGCACTTGGGAAGAAGAGGCAGGTAGATGTCTGCATGTTCGAAGCCAGCCTGGTATACAGAACTAGTTTCAGGACAGCCGGGACTGTTACACAGAGAAACCCTGTCTCGAAAAACAACAACAACAAAACCCACAAGCAAACAAACAAAAGTATGGTATCATCTCCAAGGTAGCTACTAAATGACATAACTTTAAAAAAAAAAAAAGAAAAAAATACAACCTTCAAAGAGAAAGAAAAGTTCAAAAAAATTAAAAAAGAAAAAAGGAACAAGAAGGAAAATTCACTTACAAGCTTAGACGAGTATACTTTAAATGGCCAACTTCAAACAGTGACTGGCTTAAGTTCTATACTCAAGAAATGAAGCAGGGGTCCCAAGTTCAATGCCA
Source organism: Microtus ochrogaster (assembly GCF_000317375.1). NCBI lineage: Eukaryota > Metazoa > Chordata > Mammalia > Rodentia > Cricetidae > Microtus > Microtus ochrogaster. The sequence goes on from NC_022014.1 coordinate 82,406,936, forward strand.
GCCTGAACTGCATAGACAGCTGCCGTGGGACAATGGTCTATACCTTGTCATTTAGAGTGTATTGTTTTAATAAAATGATGATTGGCCAGTAGCCAGGCAGGAAGTATAGGAGGGGCGACGAGAACAGGAGAATTTTGGGAACAGGAAAGCTCAGTCTGCAGTTGTCACCCAGATGCAGAGGAAGCAAGATGAGAACACCTCACTGATAAACGTACCAAGCCACATGGCTAACACGGGCAAGAATTATGGGCTAATTTAAGATGTAAGAAAGAGTTAATAAGAAGCCTGAGCTAATAGGCCAACCAATTTATGATTAATGTAAGACCTCTGTGTGTTTCGTTGGGACTGAAGAGCTGCGGGACCGGGAAGGACAGAAAACCTCTGTCAACACAGAGCCTGTCGCAAAATCTGAAAACCAAACAAACACCAGAGAGGGGAGGCAACAATTGTCACACTAGTGACAAACCAAAACCAACCCCAACTTGTTTCAAAGAAACAAGAAATACAAAAAACAAGATAAAAGGTCCACTCCAGAAATGCTGAGGGAAAGGCTGGCACAGGCTTCAGGATCCCAAAGCGGGACTTGTACATCCCTATATGAGACAGATGCCAATGCCTCCAGTGCTCAGTAATTTATTTAGTTAGTAAAGGAGCTTGCTGCCAAGCCCAACAACCTGAGTTCAATCCTTGGAACTGACATGGTGGAAAGAGAAAACTGACTTCCACAAATTAGTTCCTGACCTCTGTACACACTTTAACAACACACGCTACCCTACACACAGGGACAATAAACAGTAATAAAAGAGAACACAAAGGATGACAGAGAGAACCCGATGCCAGAGGGAAAGCTGCTGACAAGCTGGGGACTATCAGCAGCTCAAGTCTAGCTGGAATATCCCGCTCGAGGACACACAGCCGCAGACATGACCCAAAGGCACAAGCTCACTCACAGGTCTGCTCTCTGAGCACTGACAGACCCAACACCTGGTCACCAGAGAACAGAGAACACAAGGGATCCCGCCGGTCCACCACTAAGCCAACAGCCCCCACAGGGCAGCATCCACTCAGAGAGCTCCATCATTTCCCACACCTGGAGCGGGAAACAACATGAAAGCCCCGAGGACATTACCATCTGTCCTTCTACAGGAGCCAAAGCTGCCAAAGGCCTACCTGGCACCTGAGCGGAACTCCTTCATGATGGACTCACGCTCCTTCTGGGGCATGTCCCCGTGCATGGACGACACAGTGAAGTTTGCTTCTCTCATCTTCTCCGTCAGCCAGTCAACCTACAATCAGACAAGAACGTGCTCATTTACCCAGCTGTGATCCAGACACGCACAGACAGCTGCACAGGGAGCTCACCCACCCTCCGCAGGGATGGGCACGCCTGAGAATTCTTTAGGGGAACACTACCATGGACTACCCACAGGCCATCGCTTCAACCTACTGAGCCTAAACCTGAGCTTAAACCAAAGACATCAAAATTATTACAGAGCCGGGCGATGGTGGCGCACGCCTTTAATCCCAGCACTCGGGAGGCAGAGGTAGGCGGATCTCTGTGAGTTCGAGACCAGCCTGGTCTACAGAGCTAGTGCCAGGACAGGCTCCAAA
>NC_022014.1:82409291-82412684 GCF_000317375.1 Microtus ochrogaster
CCAGGATCTCATGAGGCAATGTGGCACTGATGAGAACCACCTGTGTGGCTGGCGGCAGGTACCTGTACACATCGTAGATCTGCTCCTTGAAACCTGGGACAAAGATGAGCTCAGCTATGGCTTTACAGCTGTCACTGTCAGAGCAAGTTCAAAGGCGAACACCCTAACTTGACCAATAAGCTGCACCTCAAAGCCACAGGGCAATGTGTGCTGAAGCAAGCAGTGTGCAGCCAAGAGGAGATAAGAAGACTTTAACCATAGGCCTTAACCACAAAAACATTACAACAGGAATTTCAGGTCCCAAACCTCCCAAGACACACCACTTCTCCAGAAAGCAAGGACTGTCACATCTCTAGGAGACAGAGACCTCACTGTGAAGACGTAAGACCCGACAATATGTCATAGAAAATTCTGGTCCCCTTACCTTTGTTCAACATTTCATCAGCCTCATCCAAAACCAACATCTTGATGGCCCGTGTCCTTAAACTTCTACGGCGAATCATATCTGTGTAATTAGATTTTGAAAGAATCACACTTGGCTCTAAGAAAGGAGCTATTTGCACTGGTCCCTGTACACACCACCGGGCGCACACGAATGAACCGCCATGACCTTGAGCACACTGCACAGATCCCACCCACAGCCCCGTTCTCAACAGAGGTGCTCACCAAAGACACGTCCCGGGGTGCCTGCCACAACATGCTGCCCATAGTCCAGCTTCCGGATGTCCTCCCCAACATTGGTGCCCCCAATGCAGGCGTGGCACTGTACATTCATGTAGTCCCCCAGAGCCAGCAAACCCTGAAGCAAAACAGGTTTACACGCAAGGCACAAGGTCAGATACATCTAAACTGTCAATTCCACTCTAATTTGAAATAACCAACTATAATTTATTCATAATGATAAAACTACAAGATTTCTTTTCTCTGCCAAAAGGAGATTCATTTTGATGGTTTCTTATTACTGAAGTGGTGTACACCAAATACAGGAAACGTTACAGTTCATAATCCCATCATACTAACATTGCACTATATACCCCTCAAGATAAAAAAAAAAATCATCATTTGATTGAAATGGAATTCATTTTCCTGTGGGAAAACTGTCTCCCCACCCTAGTGCTGGGGACTGACTCCAGGGCCTTATGGTTATAGGTGAGTTCAGCACCACCACGGTACATTTCCAGACCACATCTAAGATCACGAACACACCAAACGTGCAGAAGCAATGATAAAAACCAGCAGATTCATATAAAGAACTGTAGGCTGCCTAGCAAGCACAGAACTCTGGGTTCCATCTTTTGATGCCGTGAAAACCAACAGGGAAGAAGGAAAGCACTATTATTAAACAGTATGAGGTTGGAGGGCAACATGATTCTGGGGGTCAAACTCAGGCGTGAGCAGCAAGCTCCTGCACCCACTCTGCCGTCCTGGGGGCCCGGGCAAAGACGGGAAGAGAAAACAAGTGTCAGGGCAACAGTCCGTTCTCAGACTCCTGCAAACACAAGACTGATCTTTCTGCTATGTGGCCTGGCACACGCCAGGAGAGCCCCCTCCCAGCACGACACCACCATCTTTAATGCCTCACCTTCTGAATCTGTACCGCTAACTCTCTTGTTGGAGCCAAGATCAAAGCCTGGGTTTCTCGAACCTGGTGAATAAAGGAAGAAGACCATGAGACTGGACAGAGGAGTGGGTTCTCCTGCCCCTCCCCTCCGGTCTCTTACAAATAGTCCCCACTCTGCTTTCATGCCCACCTTTTAAACAGAAACTCTAGATTTCACATATGAGTGAGAGAATCTGGTTTTTGTCCAAGTGCAGTTTATCACACTAAGCCGGGATTTCCGGTCTCAGTATTGTTCATATTCCTTGCTAATAAGCACTCGGGCTAAGGACACCAGCTCCCATTAGCCTTGCTGCTCTTTCCTGATAGGTTTGAGGAGACACTAAATTGCAAAGTCCAGCAAGAGCGCCACACACCAGGGCTCTCCTATGCAGATCAGAATGTCCTCTTTTTGAGTCAGGATCTTACTTTGTATCCTTGGCTGGCCTGAAATTTGCTATAAAGAGCTGGCCTTAAACCCAGAGCTCCTCCTATCTGCTGGGATTAAAGAAATACAACCACACCCTACCTAAAAACAGTATTCTGTACACACAGCATTGGCAGAGCAGAGACATCTCCTGGGATTAAGGAGAGTCTGCTGTGAGCGGCAGCTCACCTGGATATCCAAACACTGGAGGACGGAAATGCTGAAGGTGGCCGTCTTACCCGTGCCAGACTGAGACCTGTGTGAGGAAGCACAAGAGCAGTTATCAGAGGAAAAGGGCACCAACGACCCTGTCCTTGCTCTGGTGACCCCTCCTCAGCGGTGTTCCAAAGCACTGGCTGCACACCGGGGCAGCTTCTTTCTAGATGTCCCCACCTCTAACCGCAGCATTATAACTACAAAGATAAGACCCAAGTACAAGGATACAACTTTTAATTTTTATTCATATTTCTGTGTGACTGAATGCCACATGGGTGAGGGTGCTTTCAGAGCCCAGAAGAGGGTGCTGGGTCCCCTGACGCTGGAGTCACAGGCGTGTCACGTCTGTGTCAGTGTGGGTACTAAGAAGCAAACTTGGGAACTGAGCAAGCCATCACAGCCCGAGATACGATGTTAAACTGCTACAGATGAAAATAGTGACATGGCTTGTGCACCGGGGACGGAAGAACTTCAGAGGGCAGAAAAGGTCTCTTCCCTTAGTGTAAACGGCACCTAACATTTTGGAGTATAACTTAAAACATTTTTTGTCTTTTGAAAATTAAGGCAAATAACAGTTTAGAGTATAGTTCAGTAATAAAGAAGGCCCTGGATTCAGTACCCAGCATGTGGAGGGGAGGGAAATAAAAAATAAAGCTATTAAAAGAGTATCTTACATAAATCTACATTCAGGGCTTCAGATATACATCGGTAGTGGCGCTGTTGTGTGCTGTGTACAATGACCTGGACATGACCCACAGTACCAAGCACCTCCCCAAAATACACATGACAGCAATTTGACTTAAAGGAATCTTTTTCTTGTTTGGTTTTTCAAGACAGTGTTTCTCTGTGTAACAGCTCTGGCTATCTATACTGGACCTTGCTCTGCAGACCAGGCTGGCCTTGAACTCAGAGATCTGCCTGTTTCTGCCTCCCAAGTGCTGGGATTAAAGGAGTGCGCCACCATTGCCTGGTGGAACCCTTTTCTAGATGAGAAAAACGAGTAAATGCCGAGTCGGAGGTGGGTTTGTGCAGAGTGCAGAGAGACCGAAGCAGACTCTATTTCCTCAGCCCTCACCAGTGTCACTGACCCCAGCTTGGTGTAGGAGCTCCTTCTGTATTTGTGTTGCTTTCATTGGTTAATAAAGAAACTGCT
>NC_022014.1:82413054-82426338 GCF_000317375.1 Microtus ochrogaster
AACACAGATTAATAGAAATGAATTAAATCAAGATGTGAGAGTTAGCCAATAGGAGGCGAGAGCTAAAGGCCAAGCAGTGTTTTAATTAATACAGTTCTTGTTATCTCAGGTATAAGCTAGCCGGGCGGCAGGAACAAAGGGACCTCTCTCCATCAACCCCAGCTGGCTCTCGGCACCCACTTACTGTGCTATGACATCTCTCCCCTTAATTATCTGCTTGATAGCGCGCTGCTGGATTGCTGAAGGCTTCTCAAAACCTGTGAACACAAAGGGGAAAGACTTAGTTCCCACACTGTGACAGCGCCAATGCCACAGAGCACAAGCTCCCGGGATACATATGTGATTCTTACTGCCAACTCCAGGCTCCCAGGAGAACCCACATCTTTACAGACTAGCCTGGGAGATTACCTATGAAGACAGTATCTACAATACCAACACTTGGAATAGCATCAGGAGCCAGCCTAAAACACATGAAACCCTCTTTGCAATAAAACCATAAATCCATGGTAGCACACACCCTAATCCCAGCACTCGGGAGGCAGAGGCAGGCAGATTTCTTTGAGTTCAAGACAAACCTGGTCTACAGAGCAAGTTCCAGAACAGCTAGGGCTACACAGAGAAACCCTGTCTCAGAAAAAAGAGAACTAAACAGAAGCATTGTAGTTGCTGCCCTTCTTACCAGCAAGCACTCAAACCCACTTGCTGCTTGTCATCTCAGGGCACTGGACCTGCACAGGCATGATGTGGGAATACCCACACTGCTCTCTCACCTGGATATAGCCCCATTATCTAGGCACCACCCTAGATAGACTGGGGATGGTCATGCACTTCCTTAATCCCAGTACTCAGGAGGCAGAGGCAGGAGGATCTGTTAATTTCAGGCCAACTTTCTACATTGTCAGTCCCAGGACAGCCAGAGCTATGTAGAGACATAGCTCAAAACAAAACAAAGAAAGGAGACAGTCGGGCTGTGGTAGAGCATGCCTTTCCCAGCACTCAGAAGGCAGAGGCAGGCAGATCTCTGAGTTAGAGACCAGCCTGGTCTACAAAGCAAGTTAAAGGACAGCCAGGGCTACACAGAGAAACCCTGTCAGGAAATCCCCCCCACCGCCAAAACAAAACAACAAACACCAAAAAAGAAAAAAATAAATGTTTTCCAAGTAAACACAGAACTTACGCAGAAAAGCTGTACTTCATTTTTATACTTTTAAAAGATATAGCTAGTACAGATTCACAGCTCAGCAAAGGATTTGTGATTGTTATTCTTGGTGGTCAATATGACTGTATCTGGAATCAACTAAAAACCAAAGTGGGCACCACTCAAAGCGTTAAGACCCACCTTCCCTAGTCTACAAAGTGAGCCCCAGTTCAGCTAGGGCTAAGCAAAAAAAAAAAAAAAAAAAAAAGCAAGCAAGCCAAGTGTCACACACTTTTAATCCCAGCTTCCAGCACTCAGGAGGCAGAGGCAGGCGGATCTCTGAGTTTGAGGCCAGCCTGGTCTACAAGAGCTAGTTCCAGGAAAGGCTCCAAAACCCTGTCTCGAAAAACAAAACAAAAACAAACAAAAAAAAACTTTGAAAAACTAGGAAAATGACAGCGCTCAGCCTCTCTCAAATGCTCCTACCTAAGCAGATACCAGCGACATCACTGGAAAGCCACCAGCAGATCTTAGCGCACCGCTCTTCCCAGGTCCGGACCTCACCCCGCCTCCACTACTCGCTCCACTCCAAATCCAGACACCAAAAGAAACTTTGAAACTGTAAGCCCGACCCTGGCGCTTTTGCTCTAGACTGCGGTGGCTTCCCGCTGTATTAAGGAACGAATCATCTCATGACAAGGGGTTTCCTTCTGTTCCTGGGGCCAAAGGCATCCAGGAGCCGGGACCAGCTGCCCTCGCAGCCCTGGGTACCCGGTGCGTCTCCGGGAGCTCCCTCTTAACTGCCCCTACCAATCTATCCCTCTACCGGTAGCTGGCGTCGCTTTTCCCCACCAACTCCCACCGCTTGAAGCACCTTGGCTTCGCACTTTCCGCTTCCCTAACAGAGTTTACAAACTCCGCGAGGCACGGACCTAGCGGATCCGCAGTCCCCACCCTCCCATCAGAGCCTCGGGCGCTCACAGGGACACACACGGTCACCCGCTACTGCAGCGACGGGGAAAAGCCGGCCCTGGGCCCCGGAGCCGCGGGTTCGCACTCTCTCCGCCCGGCGCAGCCTCCCCGTTTCCCGGCTTCCCCGCGCCGCCAGGCCCGCGACCCACCGTAGGCGTAGATGCCGCGCAGTAGGTCCTCCCGCAGGCCCATGGTGTCGAACGTGGGGGTCACGTCCACCTCCTCGCTGGTCTCGAACTCCACTTTGGTCATGTCCTCCTCTTTGAGCAGCCGCTTCCGCGCGGAGCCCGACGTCGCCATCGTGGCCGTGGCCGCCATGATTCCGAGTCCACCGAGAGGTGAGGCGAGCGAGCGGCAGCGGCGGGAACCGGAAGCAAGGCTCGCGCTGCCGGCCCGGTCGGGAGGAAGTGACGCCACCACAGCGCGGTGGAGGAGCCTCGTCAGGCGGAAGTGGAGAGCGCGGGGTCCGCCGCAGGAGCCGCTCCTATTCTCGCGATATTTGGCGAGAGGCGGGGCTTGATTCGCTACTATGTATGGCGCTGCTCCGGGTGTATGCAAACAGGGCTTTTTGAGTTTCTCCTGCTTTCGCGGGATAGGGACATGGGGACCTGGGGAGGTGCAGAGGGACACTACGGTGTCCCTGAGGGCACGGAATAAAAAAAGAGGGCACAACCCCGTCCGCTCGGCCCTTATTCCCCAGCGCCGCCTATGTTGCCATAGCAACCCCAGCAACGAGACGCCCTGAATCTGGCTTTCGCCGCCTTGCCAGTGATGTGGGAAAAGATAGGTGGGTTCAGACCGGACAGTTGTTTTTAACTGGGAGAGCAGGAATCGCTTAAGCCGCCATCCCATCGGAGAATTCTTTTTTTTTTTTTTTTTTTTTTTTTTTGATTTTTCGAGACAGGACATCCGAGAATTCTTCAGTGCCTCTGACCCGGCATCGTGACGCCCAGCACTCTGGAGGGTCCTGGTTTGCAACCGGGCTTGTCTGTTTTGTTTATTTTTGAGGACAGATCCCAGGATCTGTCCATATTTGAGCAATAGCCCTAGTCCTAGGAAACATTGGCGCTTGGCTTCTTTTTTTCTGCTTTTGAAGAAAGATGGCAAAACAGTTAAGAGCAGTTACTCCTTTTCCAGAGAGCCAGAGTTCTTTCCAGCACTCAGGTCATGTGACCCATACCCGCTGGCGTCTCCAGCTCCTGGGGATCCAATCCTGGCTTAGGTGAAGGCCACTCTCATGTACACATACACACACACACACACACACGTCTTTAAAAGCTACTATTAAAAGGGAACTCATTTAGGTAAGTTTAGTCTGAAGAAGTTGTGAGTCGCAATATATCCACGTTAAAACAAGTTATTGCCGCCTTCTCTTGAGAGCTTGGCGCCTGCTCTGGTGTCAGGATTTGTGTACACCAGATAACCGATATAATGTATGTAATAATATCATATCAGAACATTAAGGACAGAGCTGGCCACCCATCTGAGACTAAGTAAAATGTGAGCTCATGGTTTTATTCCATGCTCTCATGCCCTTTTGCAAGCCTGATTCTAGGGGTTGTTGTGCAATCTCTGATGTAAAATACACATGCATTTTAATGACATTGTAAGGGAAGAATGTAAAGTTCCATTCATACTGCCTGTTGAAATGAGTCTAATAATAGCTTAGGGATACTGTTTAAGAAGCTGTTTAATCTCACCCGTTTCTTTTACTTCATCAAATGTAATGACTACAAAAAAATTATTATATTCTTATTGGGCCACTCTGCTCATATATCTTTTTAAGAAATTTACTGCGTCTGTGTGTGTTTGTGTGTGTTCTTGGATGTAAGTGGGATGCCCATACCACGTTGTAGGCATGGAGGTCAGGGGACAACTTTGTAGTTTTTCTTTCCTTTTATGTGGGTTCTAGGATCAAACCCAGGTCATCAAGCTTGCACAGCAAGCTCTCTTAGCCCATGAGCCAGCTTCCCAGCCTACTTTATCCTTTCTTATAGTACCCAAACAATTTGAAGACCCTCATTTTGCTTTTAACAGTTGTAGGCAGCTACAATCTGGTCAAGCATGCCTTTGTCACTTGCCTTGTTATTGTATCTGATCACCGTGGTTACATTGTATTTTATATGTACCTACCTACTTAAAAGCAATGGTTTAGTCTAGGGTAGTAGCTTATACTTATGACCCCAATATTTGGTGCAGGCAGGAGCATCCAGAGTTTGAGGCCAGATTGGACTACGTGAAGAGACTGTCTTTATAAAAATAAACTACTAAGTAAGGGCTGGAGAGATGGCTCAGTGGTTAAGAGCACTGGCTGCTCATCCAGAGGACCCAGGTTCAGTTCTCAGCACCCGTGTCAGGCAGCTCACAGCCAGTTCTAGGGGACCCAAGGCCCTCTTCTGGCCTCTGAAAGCACCTGCATGCATGTACACACACACACACTGGCATGCGCACGCAAAAAATAAATTGCTTAGTTAATTAAAATAATAACTGACAGCCCTATTGACAATCTATGATTTCAGTGTTTAAGCTGAGGGATTAATGTGATTCTTATACATCTCAGCCACCATTACAAGCAGAGGGTGCCGGCAAATATCTCACCTATGCTACTGCTGGGAAAACTATGCTCAGTCTACGTTTACAGCAAGGGAGAGACTGGCCAAGCTCAGAGTTTCCATTACAGTGGCTTTATCCTGCACTCTGGAGCCCTGGACACCTTGGCCTCTCAAGGGAAGAAGCTTCCAGGTGACAAAGATGGTCAGGCTGGCCGGGCGATGGTGGCGCACGCCTTTAATCCCAGCACTGGGGAGGCAGAGGCAGGCGGATCTCTGTGAGTTCGAGACCAGCCTGGTCTACAAGAGCTAGTTCCAGGACAGGCTCCAAAACCACAGAGAAACCCTGTCTCGAAAAACCAAAAAATAAAAATAAAAATAAAAAAAATAAAAAAAAAGATGGTCAGGCTGGTCACTCTTGCCCTTAACGCACTTTCTCATTAGCCCCACATTGCCTACCCACCATGTTGGGGGTTGTGTTTAATTTAAGGAGGGCAGGGGTATATCTACTTAGCTTCCCGGTTTCCTTAACGTAAGTAAACAATTGCCAGCTTGCTCACTCCTCACACCCAGGGAAAGAAGGCAGAACACAGACACGGTCCAGCTGAGCGGGAGCACAGCAAACACCTCTGGGAGCAATGGGGGAAACGAGACAGGAGCCCATCGGCACCCCCTCGAGCTCCTGGAGCCAAGGATAAGGTGGGAGTCTCCTCCTGCCCAGGGGTGGGGGAAGCTCAGGCAGCCCCATCCTCAGCTGTTGTCACTGCAGAGGTTGACATACTAGACCAAAGGAAACCCATAGAGTTGTCGCCAAGGATTGCTTCCTGCTAGTGTTCCCCCACCACCACCCAGTAGAGGCGCAGGTGTACAGCAAGCTGCTCCACCCGAGCAGGACAGGAGCCATTCCCAGTCCTGGACTGGGGCTCACTTGCCTTCATTGAGTGTTTATTCCAGAGAAGGGCAAGGCCCACGAAACCCACAAACAAATAAGATAATGGTATGTTATAAATATAATAGAACAAAGTAGAAAAAGCTACTGAGTTTCTGGTTTCACTTGGTGGCTGGAGGAAAATGCCACCTGACTTGAGGTGTTCGTAGTTACAGCCAGGGAAGGGACAGAAAGAAGGAGCATAGGCAGAGTGAGCTGGAGGGAAGGGAGAAGGGCCACATCCAGCAGGGTCTCGCAGACTGTGACTGCCACAGAGCCCCTTCCGGATGGGGCGGGGCAGGGCAGGGATGAGTTCTGACACAGGAGCTGGAAAGGTGGCTTGGCTGCATAGGGAGAGGCGAAGGAGATGCTGAAGCTCTGAAGAGAGGGGGCGGCAGCTGTCTGACACCGTGGAAATTTTAGGTGGAAGTTTACAGAGCTGATAGTTGGCAGGGCTAGGTGAGGCTGTCAGGGTTACAAAGATTTCTGGGTCATGAGATAGGAGACTCCCGGGGCCTTGTGCTAGGAATAAGTAAGGGGTGCAGCAAGAGCTGTGGCGTGGGGTTTCCCTTTGTGGTGGAGGGGTGAGGAAAATGTTGTGGAACCAGCTCAGAACAGCCATGTGAACCGTGTGAATGTCGTCCGGATGGACAAGAAGGCTTCCTTGATCCAGGACAGGCTCCAAAGCCACAGAGAAACCCTGTCTCGAAAAACCAAAAAAAAAAAAAAAAAAAAAAAAAAAAAAAGAAGGCTTCCTTGGGCTCCTGGTTCCCACTGATGGAGATGCTGATCATGGTGGAAGGCTTTTCTCAGACCCCTGTCTGGGTGGGAGGACCTTAGAAATTGTCTTTCTTTTCTTTCTTCATTTTATTTATTTATTCTCGAGATAGGGTTTCCCTGTAGCTTTGGAGCCTATCCTGGAACTTGCTCTGTAGACCAGGCTGGCCTCAAACTCACAGAGATCCTCCTGCCTCTGCCTCCCAAGTGCTGGGATTAAAGGCATGCACCACCACGCCAGGCATTCTTTCTTTTTCTTTTTTTAAGATTTATTTATTATGTATACAGTGTTTTGTCTGCATGTATGCCTATAGGCCAGAAGAGGGCACCAGATCTCATCCCAGATGGTTGTGAGCCACCATGTGATTCCTGAGAATTGAACTCAGGACCCCTGGAAGAGCAACCAGTGCTCTTAACCTCTGAGCTATCTCTCCAGCCTCCGACCTCAGGAATTTTCATCTGGACAGATGAAATCTGGTGTCCGGGTCACAGGCTAGTCCCCCTGCTGAGGAGAAGGCCACAGCCACTCTGCCAGGGTCACAGGCTCAACACAGTTAAGAGCATCACCACCTCTTGGGCAGGTTGCTGAGCACCCTGGCCCCGGGCTTCTCACATCTCCCCCTAAAATGTCCCTGCCCTGTGGCAGGAAGGCTCATCCCACCAAGGCCCATGCATAGAAACCTCTAGATAGTTCTAGGACATGCAAAGAAACTCTACAATGCCAAGTGAAGGAGGGAGCCCCTGAATCTCTGCCCTCAAACACAGAGGCCGGGCGTGATGGCGTGTGTCTGTAGTCCCAGCACTCAGGAGGCTGTGTCAGGAGGAACGTGAGTTCCAGACTAACCTGGGCTGCGGATTGGCACCAGGGGAGCTCTCCTGCGTGCACAGAAAGCATGCCTAGCATGGTGGCGTGACCCAGAGTACCGACTTTTCTGATCTAATTCTGATCTGGACACTGTAGATCCCACTGAGCCCTCTACCCTAATCCACTCCTTTTGCGTGCTGTGAATTTTACCCGTTTTTGTTTGTTTGTTTTGTTTTGTTTTGTTTTTCAAAACAGGGTTTCTCTGTGTAAAAGCCAAGGCTGTCCTGAAAGTCACTCTGTAGACCAGGCTGGCCTCGAACTCACAGAGATCTGCCTGCATCTGCCTCCTGAGTGCTGAGATTAAAGGCGTGCGCCACCACTGCCCAGTGAATTTCACCAGTTTTAAGGAAGAAAATTCCCATCAGTAGATGTGAGCTGGCTGACTGGGTGGACGGTTCTCAAGCACCACGTGGAGCTCGGGTGGCAGTGCAGAGGCACAGCAGAGAGTGACCTGTTCTGCCTGCTCTGTGGAAACAATGGCTTCCTGCCCTGCCCTGCCCTGCCCTGCCCTGCCGTGGCACACTCCCTGTGTTGGCAGCTAGTGAGGGGCAAGGAGTCAGGTGCCACTGCACCCTGTCTGCTCAGGCCTCCAGCTGAGTGTTGGGAAACTGTTTATAATGTGTTGGAAGGAATCCTGGAATCCTCTTGCCCATGAGTGGTGAGCAAGAAGAGGCGTGACTCTCAGTGCGCATGGCACGCCAGTCCTCGGTGTCACTCTGCCTGGATGCTCTTCTGCCTGCCCCGCTGGTCTGCACGTCCTGATGTGTCTAATCTTTCCTCTCCCAGGACCTTCCACTTGTCCAGTTTCTCCATCTCCACTCATGCTAACGTTACTCCGAAGCCTACCAGAACCTCCCTGACCTCCAGAACATCACTGGTAACTGCTGATAAATGCAGTGTTGCTCCGAGTTGCCCTCTGGCTGTCCTGGGGCCAGTTTCTGTCCTGTGTCCTTACTGATCACAGCACTCACTATAGGCCATGTAGTCAAGGCGCCAGCTGCCCTCAGCCAGCCCCACCCACCTCGAGGGTGGCTGTTCCTGGAGTGACAGACCCTGTTGCAATCCCGAGGATGCCGGCTAAGCAGCAGAGAAGAGGACAGAATCCTGCGCTCATACTGCTTTATCTGTGGAGCGCCCTGTGAGTCTAAAGAGGTCGTGTTTCTTTTAATGTTTTCTTTTCTGCCTTTCTTTCAGACTATCACTGCTGTTATTTTGAGATAGGACTTTGTGTACGTCTGGCTGTCCTAGAACTCAGAAGGAAGCTGAGAATGGCCTTTGACTTAGAAAGGCCTCCTGCCTCTGTCTCCTGAGGACCAGGATTACAGGCTGCACCACCATGCTAGGCATGCTTTCTGTGCATGCAGGAGAGCTCCCCCCCCCACGCCGCCCCAATCCGCAGCCCAGGTTGGTCTGGAACTCACGTTCCTCCTGACACAGCCTCCTGAGTGCTGGGACTACAGACACACGCCATCACGCCCAGCCTCTGTGTTTGAGGGCAGAGATTCAGGGGCTCCCTCCTTCACTTGGCATTGCAGAGTTTCTTTGCACGTCCTAGAACTATCTAGAAGTTTCTATGCATGGGCCTTGGTGGGATGAGCCTTCCTGCCACAGGGCAGGGACATTTTAGGGGGAGATGTGAGAAGCCCGGGGCCAGGGTGCTCAGCAACCTGCCCAAGAGGTGGTGATGCTCTTAACTGTCTTGAGCCTGTGACCCTGGCAGAGTGGCTGTGGCCTTCTCCTCAGCAGGGGGACTAGCCTGTGACCCGGGAGGCCAGTTTTCATCTGTCCAGACAAAAATTCCTAGGGTTCTCGCACCCAGACAAGGGACCAAGAACAGCCTTCCACTCTGGTCAGAACCCGGGAACCTGACACGGTTTATTCATTTGCTCGGGCAATATTTATGCAACCGTCCTAGGGGTGGGGCCGCACAGAGAACAAGAAAGTCAAGAATTGTCACATGCCATGGGGGAGGCAGAAAACCAGACTGCAAAATAGATGGGGCGGACGAGTCCAACAGAGAGAAATGAAACAGGCTGAGGGGAAGGGAGGGCCCAGATGAAAAGTCCGCAGGTTAAAATAGAAAGGCCTGGAAGGGCCTTTTTGTGGGAAGCTGGGCCTTGGGTGGCATCCGAAGGAACTGAGGGGAGGAAGTTCTTGGCAGCAGGAACAGCAGGTGCCAAAGCTGGTTGGCATGGGAGTGAGCCTGGAGTCAGAGACTCGGAAGGAGCCTGCACACCCAGAGAAGGCGGGAGGTATGTGCTGTCAGCAGCTGGAGACTGGGCACTGTGGACCCGAGAGCCTGCACACCAAAGGGCGTGCTCGGATCCCAGTTAAGGCTCCCACTGGGTGTCCCTGCCTGCTGTGTGAATGCTGGTAGTGGGGCCTGGGAGCCGCTGTGCAGTAGAGAAGGATGTGGATGTAGATCTAGGAATACCACATGGCTAAAGTTATCAGACTCTAGGAAGAGATGCCCAAGGCTTTTGCCACGGCCTAAGTCTACTTCGGAAGTGTTGGCCCTTGATGGGCCTGTTGGGGTCACCGTGTGATCCCTGTATTTGGTCATGGGACCAGGAAGGCCCCCAGTCATCTTAACCTTCCCAGGTTCTTTCCAAGAGTAGAGACTGATGGACTGGGCTGACTGCACACAGAGGAGGGAGGATTCTCCTGGCCCCCAACACACCCTCTGTCACTGGTTTAGGTGGGGGGACCAGATGCCTGGCATTTCTCAACAGGCGACGGTGACTCTCACATCAGCCAATCAGACACATGAAGAGGGAATGAGCCGGTACTTCACCTGTGTGTGTGTTTATGTAAGCCAGGTATATAAGGCCCTGCTTCTGAGGGCTGAGCCCAGATGACCGTGCCTGTCAAACCTGCTCCCAGTTGCTGTTCAGCCTAGCCCAGCCTAAGACTGAGCCTCCGACAATCGCCACCACAGGAAAGAAGGGCTAATGCGAAGTCCGTCCAACCAGATCCAGTCAGCATCCCAGAGGGACCGTGGACGGGTCAGGACAATGGACAGGTCAGGACAGGACCCTGGCTGTTCTGAGGCAAGAGGGGACATCATCTTTTTCAGTAGGGGTGGAGGTGGCACCTGGTTTGTGGGGAAATGAAGGGAATAGCCTGTCTCACCGTGCTTGGTCAGCCTGTCTCACCGTGCTTGGTTAGCCTGTCTCACCGTGCTTGGTTAAAGAGCTGGAATATTCTCTGGTTGCTGAGTTCTATCACAGAGCCACAGGGTCCAGACAGGTCAAAGGAATCTGGGATTTATAGTCATGCCTCCTGGGTTACTGGGGTTGGATGAAGCAGAAAGCAGGTGTCTGGAGGCAGGGGTACAGTGAGTTAGGCCTGTCATCAGTGGGAATGGGGGATTCCACGCATGTTCCTGGGACTGAGAGATTGGATTGGAGCAGAGGGACACAAAGGGCCATCCTCCCTTCTGTGCTTGGAGGGGGTTACCACATCCGTCAGCAACCTGTTCTAACCTCCTATCCAGACTGTGTGTGTGTGTGTGTGTGTGTGGTATGTGTAGAGTGTGTGTCTATGTGTGTCTATGTGTTTGTGTGTGTGTGTGCTCATGTGTAAGAGTGTGTTTGTGTTGCGCTTATGTGTAAGAGTGTGTATGTGTGTGGTGGTGTGTATGTGTCTATGTGTTTGTGTTGTGCTCATGTGTAAGAGTGTGTATGTGTGTGGTGTGTATGCGTGTCTATGTGTTTGTGTTGTGCTCATGTGTAAGAGAGTATATGAGTGTGCATGTTTGTGATCATGAGAAAATGTGTGTGTATGTGTACATGTGAGAGAGAGAGTAGTATATGTGTATGTATACTTGAGTGTGTGTGTGTGTGTGCACACTTGTGCTTGTGTATGTGAGAGAGATCATGTGGGGGTGTGCATGAGAATGTGTGTGTTTGTGTGTGTGTGGTGTGTATGTGCACATGAGAGTGTGTGTGTATGCTTGAGTTTGTGTGTGTGTGTGCACTTGTGCTTGTGTATGTGTGAGAGAGATCATGTGGGGGAGTGCATGAGAATGTGTGTGTTTGTGTGTTTGCTGTGTTGTGTGTGTGTGTGTGAGAGAGAGAGTGTGTGTCAGAGAAGGGGAAGTTTTCTCCTACCAGACGGAACAGGAGGCTGAGGCCTGGGGTCTGAGAAGGCAGACAAGGAAGGGTCTCGGAGGAGGACGCAGGAGGCTGCTCTAGTGTTGGGCTCGCGGAGGAGGACATGGGAGGCTGCTCTAGTGTTGGGCTCGGGCTCCTGAGAGGGTACCAGCTCTGGGGCGGGTTTTCTTCCTCAGTAGGGCTCACCACTCTCTAACCTGGAACCAGATTATAAACACAGCCCCGCTTTCTGTTTGTTTTCTGAGATCAAGGCTTGCTCTGCTGCCCAGGCTGGTCTCCAACGCTCAAGCTCATGGGGCTTCCCAAGGATCTGGGACCACACCCAGCTCATCCACTGTGTGTGTGTGTGTGTGTGTGTGTGTGTGTGTGTGTGTGTGTGTCTGACCATTGGCCTCACCCACGCTCAGTAAGTGCTCTCCCACTGAACTGCAACCCAGACCCAAGCAATGATTTCCCGATTTGGGGTTTTTTTTTTTTTTTTGAGTGTGTGTTTCATTTTTGTTTTGTGACAGGGTTTCATGTAACCAGGTTGGCATAAACTTGCTGTGTAGCCCAGGCTGGCCTAGAATTCCTATTCATTTAGCTTCTACCTCTCAAGTTCTGGGTTGCAGCCATGCCCCCTGCCTGGCAAACTGTCTCGTTCTCCGGCTCTTTGAATTACTATATGCTGATCAATAGCAGGCCACCCAGAGTGGCCTTGAGGGACTGCTTGGTTATATCCACTTATACCTTTATCCTGGATCAGCTTTGGGGCTCGAGAGGCCTGGGACAGAACTAGACTTTCGAGGGCCCTGACTTTCTTTCTAAGTTGCCCTGACAGTGGCAGGGGCAGTTCAAGGGTAGTTCACCTATCAGGAAAAAAGAGGCATGTACAATCAGATTAGCTAATGCTCCCAGAGCCCCTGTGACCACTGGGACCCAGTCCTGGAAGGCTCCAGAAATTCTAATACATCAGCACCCCCTTTTCCCCAGCCATGGACCCCAGAGCCTCCTGCAGACCCAAGTTTCGGCTGCAGGCTGGAGTGTGGCTGTTGGATCTGCTCGCATCCTGAGTCCTGATGTAATGATGCATGGGCGAATGGCGCAGCGTGGTTTGCTATGAATAAATTAATATTCCATGAGCCCTTATTTGGGGGTCATTTGGTACCAATTTAACTGCAGGGCTGTTGATCCTGTCAGGGAAAGGGTCACAATTCAGGGGCGCCTACAATGTCTGCCTCTGCAGCTGAGGGGCAGGGTCAAGCTCCGTGTTTGCTTAGGTGGATATCTCTGGATCTGGGGAAGCACACTCTACGTACACCTCTGTATTGTGTGGGAGGGGAAGAATCCTGTCCCGACAGTGGCATCTTCCTGACCGAGGCAGTTCTAGTCTCCTTTCTCGTGACTTTCCCGGAATCTCCTCCACCCGAGCCAGCGTCTGCTGTTCCCTGGCACGCTTCCCTCCTCCACAACACCAGCACACGTTAGGAGAGCCCCTTCTCTTAGAGCTGAGACAGAAATCTAAGAAGGCAATGTCTCTCTGGGCAGTGATTCTGCTGAAGGTGCAGGGAGACGTGGGGTGTGCTCTGTAGACACGACCCACCGTGCTCCTCTTTGGGTGGATATAGAGCAGGAGTGTGGCAACCCAACCCTCTCCAGGGGTGCTCTGGGCTGGCACTGGGACGCTCTGGGCTGGCACTGGGCGCTCTGGGCTGGCACAGGGGCACTCTGGGCTGACACAGGGGCACTCTGGGATGGCACTGGGGCTCTCTGGGCTGGCACAGGGGCACTCTGGGCTGGCACTGGGCGCTCTGGGCTGGCACTGGGCGTTCTGGGCTGGCACAGGGGCACTCTGGGCTGGTTTCAGGACTGCCGGCTACTCCCCGTGTTGGTTCCCTTTTCCTGATTTTTGTGGCTGCTTTCTTCCATTTATTTATTTATTTATTTATTTATTATTTATT
>NC_022014.1:82426548-82430685 GCF_000317375.1 Microtus ochrogaster
CTTGTAGGTTCCAGGGACTGAACTCAGGTCGTCGGCCTCAGTGGCAAATGACTTTACCTGCTGAGCCGTCTGAATTGTCTCCCACCCCATAAAACAGTTTCAGAATTATCAGGGGTTTGTTCCGGCAAGACCCCGGTAGAGGGCTTCCAGGTCTCTGTCACCATCTGTCCTTGTTTCACGTGTTGTATATGTCAGCGACACGTGAGGTAGCTGTGCCCACCCATGCTCCTGGCATCTAGGAACGGGTAGGGGAACCCCCAGACACAGTGCGGGCTGTCCTGGGAGGTGGCATCCAGCGAAGAGGTCAGGGACTGGCACAAGAGGAACCAGGCTTGGGTGGGGCTCCGAACAGTCAAGTGACAGACCGATGAAGGGAAAGAGGGGGAAGGGTGTGGAGGAAGAGGGAGGCAGGGAAGGGGGAGGGGGAAGGGGAGGACAAGAGGGCAGGAGGAGAATACAGGAAACAGAAACGGGGCCGTGTCCCTACACTGAAGACAGTATCCTCTGGCTTCAGATTGGTGGGACAGGCCAGATCACGGCAGGGGACTCCTCAAGCCGCACCCTCTTCCTGGACCATGTCAGGGGCTTGAGACCAGAGCAGGATCAATATAGATCTGAGATCTTTCTATCACCCTTTCTTCCACCCATCCATCCATCCATCCATCCATCCATCCATCCACCTATCTATCTCTATCTTTTCTTCCTTCCTTCCCTCCTCCTCCTCCTCCTCCTCCTCCTCCTCCTCCTCCTCCTCCTCCTCTTCTTCTTTTCTTCTTCTTCGTCTTCTTACACAGGGTTTCTCTGTGTAACATCCCTGACTGTCCCGAACTTGCTCTGTAGACCAGGCTGACCTTGAACTCACAAAGGTCCTCCTGCCTCTGCCTCCGAGTGCTGGGATTAAAGGTGTGCGCCACGGCTCCTTTCTTTTTAATTAGCAGCTTTGCTGACCATCGTTCACATGCCTCATAATTTACCCATCCTGATGTGAAATTTAGAGACCTTTGTGTCTTCACAAAGACATGCATACACTCCACAGTCAATTTCCACACCCACGGCACATGGGTGTGATATGGCGTCCCGGAGACTCCTCCAGCTGACCAGGTCGGGGCTGGCTACTGGGCTGTGTAGTTCCCAGCCCTGTTCTGGGCTTGTTGCTCAGCTCTCACCGTCTACAAATTCTCATTTTCTTTTTTAATTAAAATTTTAACTAAAGCTGGGACAGGGTCTCATGTAGCCCAAGTTGGCCTTGAACTTGCAACATAGCTAATGACTTTAAACACTTTATTCATCTCTTATACCACCCGGGTGCTGGGATCAAGGGAAGTACCACCGCACCTGGGTTATGCTGGGAACTGAACCCAGGGCTTAGTACATGAGTACACAGTAGGCCAGCGCTCTGCAGCTGAGCTGCATCCCCCCGCTAGGATTCCTTCCTCCCTCCCTCCCTCCCTCCCTCTCTCCCTCTCTCCCTTCCTTCCTTCTTCCATTCCTCTTTTTAATGCAATGTATTTTCACTTTTTTTTTTTTTGACAAGGTCTCACTATGTCATTCATGGCTGACCTGTAACTTGCTATGTAGGCCAGCATGGTCTTGAACTCACAGAGATCTATCTGTCTCTGCCTCCTAAGTGCAGGGATTAAAGGTGCCACCAAACCTGGCTTTATTTTCACTCCCCACCAGACTCTGCAGTTTACAGATGGTCCTGTTCTGACGTGGAGGTAAACACTAGGCAAATGTTGGGTCCGTAAGAGCCCCTTGAGATGTGTCCATGAGTGCCATGCTGACACAGGGCCAGGCACCCTGGGCCTGGGCATTTCCAAACCTCCTAGCCCTGTGTGTCTAGTACGGTGCAGGCAGTGGCTCCAAACGACAGGTGCTCCTGTCCTCCAAGCTCCAGTCACGTCTAGGGCTGCTCCAAGAATGTCTTCCCTATGCCATCCCAAATCTCTGTATTGCTAGAACTATCCCTGGCAGTTTGGCTTAGCACCCCAAGTCCCCGCCCCCCCCCATCTTGAAAGGACACCAATAACTCTAGTAAGCTCACCAACTCCATCTGTGAAAACCAGCTTCACCAAGCTCACATTCCCAGGTACTTTGGGGGATGTGACTTGGAACACCTTAGGGTCAGCTGTCAGCAGGAAACCGGGAGTGAGCTGGTGGCTCTCCTGACTGCTCTCTGCTCATCCCCACCCCATGTGACCCTCTTCCTTGTGATGGTGCTGGCCTTCCCACCTGCTCTCCAGAGTTCTCTGCATGAGGAAGTTCTGAGGAAGGGTATTCATGGAGGCTGTTCTCTGACTGGTCTGTGAACACTGGGTGGCAAAGACACCTGCTAACTCCCTCTAGTGACACTGAGTGGCAATGACACCTGCTAACTCCCTCTAGTGCCATCCTGGAGTTCCGAGTCAGGCTCCATCCAGATCCTGCCTCCTCTAAGGAACTGAGAAAGTCGTGGGTCAGAGGCGTCTGCAGCAGTTTCTGGAATGAGCTCAATCTCTTATTGTTTCTCTTCCCACTTGCCTTTTAGGCTTTGGTGCTCAGACTTTGAGTCTTGGAGCAGGTCACATGGTCTGAAGTAACTTCCCAGCCCTTCCTGCCTGGCCCAGCCCCACTATAACCTGTGGAGAAAGAGCCATTGGCAGCTCACCAACCAGAGAGGGAGATTCCAGCCAGTTGCAAGGAGGCCCTGCAGAAGTGACTCTGGGTACCTCTGGTGAGTAACTTCCTGGAGCCTGGGGTCCTGACATGGTTTTGATAACTATTCCTCTTGTTGCTGTGAAGAAACAGGTTGTTTGGGTTCGTGGTTTTGGGGAACAGTCTGTCAGGGTGTGGAAGGCGTGTCAACAGGAGCACTGCCCACAGACAGGAAGCAGAGAGCTGCATGCTGCTGTTGGGCTGGCTTCCTCCTCTCCCTTCGGTCTGGGATCTCAGTCCTCAGGCATGGTGACACCCGTGTTCTGGGCCAGTCTTCACTCCTTAGTCAGACCTGTCTGGAGACACTTGTACAGCCATGCAAGAGGACTGTGTTTAGATGGATCAAAATACAGACAAGTCAATGATCAAGATTAGCTATCCCAGGTGGACTGGGTGCTGCTCGTGGGGACAGAGTGGCCCAGCCATTGCTTTATGTTTTTTATAAACACAAAGGCTGGCTTGCCGTGGTTTCTGGACATCTTCAGAACTCAAACCTCTTCCTACTCAACACCAGCTGGTCCAGATGATTTAGACAAATGAAAATAATCAAGCCGCGGGAATTTGTGGTCCCGCAATGGCTCCCACCGGTGCTCAGAGATGCACAAGGATGCTGCAGCGCTGTGTGTGATGTGAAAGCCTAGAGTGGCCGGGTGTCCACCCACAGGCCATCACCGGAGCAGCTGCTTCAAGTGGACGGGGTTATGAGACTTGATCTTCCACAGAGGCAGACACAGTAGCAGCCTTTGTAAACCGACTCAAGATTGGGGAGCTATGTAGTGGGGAGCCCTTTCCAGCTCCCCTGGTCAGTCTGAAAGTCAGTGGGCTTTGTTTAATCAGATCAGGCTATCTTTTATGCAGCCACCTTGAACTCTTGACACCCTGACTCCTGACCTGCAATTCTGTCCTGACTGGGTGCTCTCCCCAGCCCTGTTCCCCACCTGACCCTTTCTGCCCTTAGAAGAGCAGCAACAATGCCGGCTGCTAGACAGCATCCAAGATCTAAATTTTACTCCAGGACAGTTCTCAGCCTTACTTTCTTTTCCCCCAGTGTGTGTGTGTGTGTGTGTGTGTGTGTGTGTGTGTGTGTGTGCGCGCGCGGTGTGTGTGGTACTGAGGATGGAACCTAGCACCCAGCACCTCAAGCAATGCTGAGTAACTATAGCACTAAGCTATGTGTGCAGCCCAAACCTGATTTTCATTACCATCTTCTTGGGTTAATGAAGTCCCTGGGCCATGAACAGCAAATCGCAAATGTAGTTTACTGACACCTGTCTGTGAATGCACCCCTATCCCGCCCTCTCCGCGTCCACGATTGCACCCCATCCCGCCCTCTCAGCATCAACGATTACACCCCTATCCCGCTCTCTAAGAGTCCATGATTGCACCCCATCCCGCCCTCAGAGTCCACGATTGCACCCCTATCCTGCCCTCTCAGAGTCCATG
>NC_022014.1:82430925-82431993 GCF_000317375.1 Microtus ochrogaster
CTATCCCGCCTTCTCAGCGTCCACGATTGCACCCCTATCCCGCCTTCTCAGCGTCCACGATTGTACCCCTATCCCGCTCTCTCAGAGTCCATGATTGCACCCCATCTTGCCCTCTCAGAGTCCAGGTATGGCAGAACTGTGCCGCACGGATTCCACGCTGACCGCTCTGGATGAGGAGATGCTCTGGGACATGCTGGAGAGTCACCGCTGCAAGATCGTGCAGAGCATCTGCCCCAGCCGCCTGACCCCCTACCTGCGCCAGGCCAAGGTGCTGGGCCAGCTGGACGAGGAGGAGGTCCTCCACAGCCCCCGCTTCACCAACAGTGCCATGAGAGTCGGTGAGTCCGTAGCCGTCAGCCTCACCCTGAGTTGCCTGGATTACACTCGAGGGCTTCCTGCCCAGCAGTTTAACAAGGTTGATGCTATAGCAATGGTAGGAAGGGGAGGACCTCAATACCAAGGCTGGCTCATGCCTGTCACCTCAACATTTCAAGTGACTGAGGCAGGGGGATTGCTACAAGTTCAAGGCCAGTCCGGACTATCATGTGAAACCTTATCAAAAAGGTGGGGGATGTAGATCTGTTGGTAGAAACTTTGCCAGCGCACACCAAGGACTGGCTAGATCCCAGTACCACATAAACCAAACATTGTGGTGTGCACCCGCTGGAAGCAGGAGGGTCAGAAATTTAAGGCCGCCTTTAGTTCTAGATCAACAAGTCCTAGACAGTGTAGGCTAAGTGAGGTCTGCTCTCAAAACAACCTCCACAATAAAAGCATCAGGGGAACCAAGGTTCTGAACTTTTGGGACACTGTGTTAGTCACCTAGCAAAGTCCCAGCTGAAAGCTAAGACAGAGTTGTTTCAAAGGACAGTGTTGGGATATTTCACATGGACAAAGCCCTGACCTCCACCCCTACTGCCCAGGGGAAGAAGCCCCACAGGGACACATTCTCTCAGTTCTGCAGCCCAGAAACTCGAATGTTGTATGGACAGGGCCATGATCCCGCTGTAGCCTGTGTGGAGACTCTTCTTTGCCTTTTGCTCTAGAGCTCCAGGAACTCTGGGCGTG
>NC_022014.1:82433308-82446643 GCF_000317375.1 Microtus ochrogaster
GATCTTAACCTGCTTCTGCCTGGAATGCGAGAACCATGGCAACTCCCTGACTCAACTTCTTTCTCCCAGCCCTCTGTTCTGTTTACTCCACCCACCTAAGGGTTGGCCTATCAAGGGGCCTAGGCAGTTTCTTTATTAATAAGAAATCACTCCCACATCAATCCTTGAGTTTGCTACGTAGCCGGGATGACTTTGAATTTTCAATTCATCTATCTCTACTAGCAGGACGGGGGTGTCCCAGCCCCCATGCTGTGCAAACACACTACCAACTGAGCTGCACCCCAGCCCCGGGACAGCCTTGCCTTGAGACCTTTCACTTCATTATATCCACAAAGATCCTTGATCCAAAGGAAAAAACACACACAGGTACCATCTTAGTGGTTTTCTGTTGCTGTGATAAACACAACAAAAGCAGCTTGGGGAGGAAAGGGTTTGTTTGGCTTACACTTCCCAACCGCAATCTATCATTGAGTGTCTGATCAGAAACAGCTAGGGTTTCCTGGGAGGGGTCGCTGAGGCTGAGGAAGTGTTACATTAAAAGAAATGAAGACAAAAGCATAGGATAGACCGGGAGGACTGAAGGTCAATACCAAAAAGCCCCGAGTTTCCTTCTCACGAAGGATATATACTACAGGCAAAAGGCAGCACAAAGAGCAGCACAGTCAGCTGACCACCTCCCTGCACTGACCTTGGGAGGAAGCTCAAGCAGGTGCATTACCTGGTTCAGCTAAGCAGTTTCTCATCTCTAACATGGAGTGCCTCTGGCTGGCATACATCAGCCCAAATCTTAATAGAAAAATGTGCTCTTTCAACTGGGCAAAAATGCTCTTTCTATGGGCTAACACAGATGTCACCCAGAGCACTCAAGGTTACTGGAAGAAGCAGAGGAGCAAGCTTAAACTCAAATGACTTTTTCAAGTCAGAAATGACTCCAGATGGAAACCGAGTCACATGTGGGCTCCCACACATCCCCCCTTTTTATCATATTTTAAGGACACCTCAGAGCTCCTCAGAAGACCGCGTCTGCCTTGGGGGTTCCTTACACACTCTAGTCTTACCTGTCATGGGAAAATGGATCCTAGAGGTCCATCTCCTGTCTTAGGTCGAAAGGAGGCAAAGACAACTCACCCGTCTCTGGTAACATAAGTTTAGGGAAGCGTATGGAGTTTTACTCCGTGAAGTTCCAAGCCCACTGTCCATAGCGAGTTCATGATCGGCCTGCAAACGATAGGTAAACAAATTACGCCCCCAAGAACACGAGCTGCAACAGCTGCAGTATTACTAAGAAGTGAAGTAAAAGCTGACCACGCTGGAACAGTTTTTAAAATTGTTCCAGAATACCTTTAGCTGCTTTTGCTGCATCAAAATCTAATTTAGCCTTTTTCATTTCCAAAATCTCTTGATGTAATTTAGCTAAATCTAAAGATTCATTAGAATTATGCCAGATTCCCTCAAGATGTGATGTATCTCTCTCTCAACCGATGCCACTGTCATTACATACAGATGTAACACAGACCCATTCATAATCAGCATGACAGGGCTGGAGAGATGGCTCAGTGGTTAAGAGCATTGCCTGCTCTTCCCAAGGTCCTGAGTTCAATTCCTGGAAACCACATGGTGGCTCACAACCATCTGTAATGAGGTCTGGCGCCCTCTTCTGGCCTGCAGACATACACACAGACAGAATATTGTATACATAATAAATAAATATTGAAAAAAAACTATTAAAAAAAACACATAATCAGCATGACATCTCAACTGGACTCTGTTTTTAGGCTCTAGAGCTCATCTCCCAGAGATTGTACCACATCATACGAGGTGTTTGATTTATTTTCCATTCTCACATCTGTCTCTTCTTGAGTCTCCAATCTCATAGAAACGTTCTCAGATAATTGGTTAACAAACCCAGCGTTGTAAATAGACTGAGACAAGGCCACTGAAGTAACCGCAGTAACAGTCAGGACAACAACAAGAGCAGACATTCCTGCCACAGCTAATCCAGCAACGCATTCTGTCTACTTAAAGCTTTTTTAATTTCTGCAATTTCTTGCAACCCATGGTCGATAAACCATGGATCATTTCCCTGCACAGACACTTGTTGTTCCAACACTAATACACAGACAGGTGTGATCCTTCACTTGAGAAATACAATTAGTTAAAATACAATCAAGACATGACACATTAAACACCATTCATGGAGACTTTTATTTCTCCCACCAAAAGAACATAAAACATTCATACAAGCCAAAAACAGTTCCTTTCAGGGGGCAAACAGGTTTTGAAAAACTGGATTGTCCTGCCACTGTTCCCATGGCAGCGGCAAGTTTCCAAACATAAGTCTGTGGAAATTTTGTACTGGAATACCGAATTCCAGCTGACAGTCCTTGGCCCCGAGATTCTGCTGTAGGCGAAGAATAAGAGTCGCTATAATCATCTTGATTCCCAGACCAGTCCAGAATGTGCTGTGGCTTCCCTGTGATGTTGTGCTTCAGTGGGATAATGCCAGTGCATCATCTCCACAGCAGTGTTCTACGGGGGGGGGGGGTATCATTTACCCAGTTACCCGAGGAAACAATAACTTTGTACAATAAGTCATTGTTTATCATGTTCCATAATTAATTCTGGGAACAGTCCAAGACATCCCTCTAAGGCAAATATTCTCTGCTAAACATACAGGAATTCCTTTGCCATACCCAACATGAGAAAATTTTCAAGCAATCAGAAGCTGTTGTGTAGCAGGTCAATCTGGTTGACTGTGGCCACAATCTCCTTTCCTTCCCAAACGGCAGGACATAAAACAGGAGGATCGGGAACTTAGGCCCAATCCGTCTCACTCTGGCTTTTCTGGACTATCAGCAGCGACATCAAGATCAGCATCTTTCTGTCCCAAACACCGAACCAATTGAGCTTCATCCTGTGAAAAAAACACAAACATGCCCTCTCTCCGTACCAAAACAGTGCTGGGACCCTTTCATAAACCAGTAGCTGGATCTTTCCGTAGACCTGAGCGAATTATGTGGTGGTACTCTCATGCCAAAATCCATTCATGGCAGATTGCTCTCAGAAATCCACATTTTAAAAATTTAAAATTTTGAAATAAAACATATATATGGTGACTGTGAGTATAACCCTAACTCACCCTTTTTATTGTATTTTTAATTGAGTCTTAAGACTCCCACGTGACCTTTCAAAATTCCTTGCCCCCGCATAGAACATCATCTCAAATCGTTGAGATGAGTTTATCCCAGAGTCTATAATGGGGTTTCAGCATCATTAGCTTAATGGCACCCAGAGAGTAACTCTCATTTATTCAAGGCATTAAGGACCAGAATCCCTGGGATGGCTGACAGAGAAATTCCCTTTTTATCTAGCATTCCAGGGAAGGAAAACGGATGACATATTCATTTTTGTAATTATTTTCTGCTGACCTTACGATGTTGTTCTCAGGAAGGCTAGAATGTTAGTCAAAGGCAATGAGGGAATTCAGAAGCATTTGGTTCATTGACAAAATGAAAAGACAGCATTTACATGGTTGCACTGGTCCACATCAGTTTTAAGCAAGTTCAGGACTCATAGTCATTGGAGCAGGTTGTTATCAGCAGCTGATGCTTGGACATGTTTGTCAGCCAAGTGGAAACCTGTCAAGACAGGTACAAACTAGGAACAGAAGTTAAATATGTGAACTCATTTGAAACTCGTAAACTCATAGTCTCAATAATTAAGGGACAGAGTCCCAAGGCCAGGAGACAGAAAATACCATAATCTTTTTAATTGTGAGCAGTGGATCCAAGTTGTATAATTCTCTCAATTTCCTGAAGTTTGTATGAATCTCTATTTAAAAAAAATAAAAGTTTTAGATATATTAGCATTATCAGTCTGTACTGAAATCTGTATTGTGGAAATAGCAGGTAACAGGAATCCATAAAACAGCAGGAGTAGATTCACATCCTGAGTCCCAGCAAAAACTATAGATTTGGGTTAAACAGCATATAAGCCTATATTCAGAAGACAACCAAAAGAAATTTAAAATCTTGAGCTTGTGACCCAAACAGTAAGCAACCATTGCTTTATTAGGTTGTCAGAACTCTATTAATGCTAAACTCTGAACTTTTGAAATCCTAGCGTAAAAATATTATGAAAAGGGAAAGAAATCCTGTAATGTTTTCTATATACATCTTAAACCATTATTTCTTATAAATTGTATCTATATATTTCAGACCCATATAACCAGGCTTTTATGCCTTCAGATCCTTAAAACCCGTATCAATGTCCTCAGGCCTTTATAATCTTAGACCCTCAGAATTTATATAGACTCATGATATGAGCATTTTGTCCTGTTATTGGCCATTGTTGGAGCAGCTGAACTGCAGTTTTCATTCACCGACCATCAATGTGACGTAGAAGCTTTTAATAAACATGGTTGAACTTCTCTATAAAAGTCGGAATAGCTAAGAGCTTCAGCCTTGTCACTTCACAGGAGGCCGATCATATAGCTCAGAGAGCTGCAACATGATGATTAGTTATTAACTCGTATGTAGGACCTCAGCCCTCCTTTCTCCTTTAGAGAACATGATCTCATAGACAAATTCCTTTTCCTATATCATTACAGTCCCTTGTTTGTCCCCTAGTCCTTCAGACAACACGCAAATCTCTATCAGCATCTCTCTAGTGAGTCTTCCAGCAGACTGAAACATTGCACGCATTTCAGACAAGAGCCAATATACATGTATCACAATAAGAATAACTAAATTTACATTCACATATAAAAAACCTGTATCAATGTGAAACTTTTGAAACTAGCAGCAGTTTTATTTATCTTAATCAATAATAATTTATACCCAATTTCCTTAAAAGATGATAAGCATTTGTAACTCATCGGATCTAAAAGACTAAATCCCATATTTTTTTTTCTTTTCCTGTGGAAATGAAAGCTTAATTTTTCTCAAACATAATGCATCTTTGACTTTTATTTAAAATCAATGCTTCCCTAAGTATACAGATTTGTATAACTCAACATTTTTTCAAGCAGTATCAGGACAGCGAAGGGTTAAGATGGGAAACTGTTGGTCAGCAGAGGAGACCTTGATGCTATCACAGTGGAGAAGAACTTGGCTTAGGAAAGAAAGGGGAGGAGCAGCACTGGTGTTCGCGGAGAGCATCCTTGGCTGCCAGTGTTCCTGGAAAAAAATTGTTTTTGTTAACTTCTCTGGCTACAATCAAAGATTCTCTGTTTCACATTCATGCAGTTTTTTAACTGCAAGCGGTCAGCAGGTTTCCCTGTAGTCCTCTCTGCCCACCTGAGCATGCTCACCCCTGCCCTCTGCAGGAGCTGCTGGCTGACTGTGGACCAGAGAACAAGGGAGGGAGGTGGCGTTACCATCGTTACCTCTCCTTTTGAGAAGTTTTTCTTTCAGGACCCAAAGTCCTGGAACTGATCCACAGGAGGCTAGAGGCAGAGGCTGCCTGCCTCATCTCCTCCAGAACAACAGAGAAGGTCAATAGACAAAAACAGACAATAAAGACACACAAACAGGTACCAGTACCACTTAAACTTTTCAAAGACAGGAACACATAAAACAGAACAGCAACATAGTAACAGTCAAAACACAGACCAAGACAAAGAATGCTCATCCATTCACTCACACCTTGTTAAATCTCTAGACTCACAGTCCCTTCCGCAGGGAACCAGGGACACACATGTTTTATTCATTTTAAAAAATTGAAGCAATTGCTGTTGTCCTGCCTTAGTACCCCTAACCTTTAAAATATCTGTAAGTAAATGTACAAACTCTAGAAATTTACACAGTTGTTGACGCCCTGCCTTAGCACCTCCAGCTTTTAAAATATCTCGTAGTAAATGTACAGATGTTCGCTGCTTCCTTGGTACATAGTTACTTTTTACACTTCTGATCAAGTTACTTCTTTCTCAAGTTACTTTTTTATTTTACACTTATACTTGAGTTACTTCTTTTTAAAAAATATTTATTTATTTATTTATTATGTATACAGTGTTCTGTCTGTATATATGTCTGTAGGCCAGAAGAGGGCACCAGATCTCATTACAGATGGTTGTGAGCCATCATGTGGTTGCTGGGAATTGAACTCAGGACCTCTGGAAGAGTAGTCAGTGTTCTTAACCTTTGAGCCACCTCTCCAGCCCTTGAGTTACTTCTTATACTTATTTTTTTCATGCTGCACAGCAAAACCTCTTTTTTTTCTTGTATGCACACCCGTTCATTTACTTACCTTTGTATTTACGTCGCTCCGCTCCCGGTAAAGGTCGCCACGGATCTCCCTTTTACTGAGTGTACTCTTTCATCCTGAGGTGAGCATCACTTTGTCCCCTGTGGCCGGCCCCACACTTGGACCGCTCTGGCGGAAATCAGCTGGGGTTCATTGGTGGGGGGCGTTGAGGCTTAGGAAATGTTACTTTAAGAGAAATAAAGGATAGAAACATAGGATAGACCGGATGACTGAAGGTCATTACCAAACAGCCCCGAGTTTCCTTCTTAGGCAGGATATATACTACAGGCAAAAGGCAGGACAAAGAGCAAAACAGTCAGCTGACCACCTCCCTGCACTGACCTTAGGAGGAAGCCCAAGCAGGTGCATTACCTGGTTCAGCTAAGCAGCTTCTCATCTCTAATGAGGAGTGCCTCTGTGTTGAAATATGGAGCTGTGGGGCTGCGTCCCCAGTACCCCGGCAACACCTCTGGCTGGCACACACCAGCTCATATCTTGATAGAAAAATGTGCTCTTTCAACTGGGCAAAAATGCTCTTTCTATGGGCTAACACAGATGTCAGTCAAAGCCCTCAAAGTTACTGGAAGAAGCAGAGCAGGTAAGCTTAAACTCAAATGACTTTTTTAAGTCAGAAATGACTCCAGATGGAAACTGAGTCACACGTGGGCTCCCACAATTGAGGAAGTTGGGGCAGGAACTCAAGCAGAGGCCATGGAGGAATGGTACTTACCAGCTTCCTCCTCATGGTTTGGTCAGAGCTCTTTCTTACATCCCAGGACCACCCGCCCAGAGGGGGCATCCTCGGCAATGCCCTGGGTCCTTCTACACCCATCATTGATCAAGAAGATGTCCCACAGCCTTGCATACAGGCCAATCTGATGGGGACAGTCCCTCAAAGGAGGTTCCCTCTTCCACTCTGACTCTAGTTTATTGCACGGGTCGTTTTGGGGGGTGGCATACCTTTTGGGGGCACCAGACATTCCACTGCAGTTGCCTTTGGAATTTGTTCTGCTAGCATCTGCTCACCTGTGTCTGCCCCACTGAAAGTTGTTGGATGAAGCCCGACTGTTGACAAAATGCTCACTGCAAAAGCAGACCCTAGAAGCCAGGTGGCAGGTGGCGGTTACCGATGTCATATAATGTATGTCCAAGGATCCCAAGTATAGGAGAGATTGATCCGAGTTACTAACTCCAGCTAGGAAAAACAGGGTCTAAGTCCTGTGTTTGAGACGCTCTAGAGCTCCCTGCAGCCACTCCTGGGAACTCCAAAAGATTGCTGTTTTCTAAACACACACACACACACACACACACACACACACACACACACACACACCAGAGCTGCGGTGGGGAGATCCCTCAGCATGGTAAGACTGTGTGTCTGCACATGTCCCTTTATGCTCAGCTCATAGCAGAGAATTTTCTTGTCCCTAGTAGGAGTCCAACTAAAATGGATCTTGCTTCTTCGAGTTGATGATCATGAGTAAAGGGAGTTAGTGCACAGAGCCCGTGAGAACAGTGAAGGCCTGCACACCTCTCCACCAGGGATCCCACAGAACCCCAATCCCCAGACGGACAAAGCTGTCCACACCTTTTGGTGGCTCAGGCTGGCGCTCCCTCTCTCTCTCTCAAGGGCACTTGCTAGATCTGCTGAAGGCCCGAGGGAAGAATGGGGCCATCGCCTTTCTGGAAAGCCTGAAGTTCCACAACCCTGATGTGTACACCCTGGTCACCGGGCTGCAGCCTGACATCGACTTCAGCACCTTCAGCGGTGAGAGAGGGAGCAGATGAGGCTGCCACACAGCACGTCCCTCCAGTCTGGGGTCCTGGCACTCTCACAGCCCACGGCACTGGAATAGGGTGGGGAAGAAGAAGCCCCTAGGCCTTGGGGGCTTTGAGGCCTATCTTTAGTGACCTTGTCCTATGAGGAGACTCTGGAGGGCACCCGTACACGTCAGGAGTGGAAGGCTGACCTTTCTGCTGCTTACGGGGAAGCCTAGTGTCTCCCTTGGCTTCTGTCTGTGGGCACAGTCATGCAGTAAAGGCTTAGCCTGCTTGATGGGACATGTGGTCCCTTTTAGGAGCTGATGGATTCTGGCCTTTCCTGTTGAAAGATTTGGGAGTTAAAAGAACAGGCCTCTCAGGAAACTCAACTAACAAATCATGTGTTCTAGTTTGGTGTGACAGATGTATTCGTGAGTTCATCAGGCAGATCTATGTCTCTGCGGTGTTTTTCTTGGAGTCCCACAGACATAGCTAGCCTTGAGTGCAAACAGCTCGTAAGGGGAGCTCCATGAGAATGGCAAGGTCTTGTGGGAAAGCCTAGATGCGCAGTTGAAATGAAGACAAAAAAAAAAAAAAAAAAAGGAATCCAAAAAAGCAGGAGGCTTTCAGAGACACCAATAAAGTAGGCCTGTAGGGTCGCGAGGGTCTGGCTAAGGGGACAAGACTCTGGTGGCTGAGTAGGAAGGGCAGCATGACAGAGAGAGTGATCGCCCATCTGCAGGTCTCATGGAGACATCCAAGCTGACCGAGTGCCTAGCTGGGGCCATCGGCAGCCTGCAGGATGAGCTGGCCCAGGAGAAGGCACAAAAGGAGGTGCTGCTTCGGAGATGCCAGCAGCTGAAGGAGCGCCTGGCCTCGGCTGAGGGCCGTGCAGAGGGCCTGCGCCAGCTGGAGCTTGAGCACAGCCGCATGAAGCGTGAAGTCAGCACCCACTTCCACGAGGTCCTGAAACTGAAGGATGAGATGCTGAGCCTGTCCCTGCACTACAGCAATGCACTTCGGGAGAAGGAGCTGGCTGCCACACGCTGTCACAGCCTGCAGGAGGAGGTACCCAGCCAGGCATGGGGGGATTCCAAGCAGGACCCCTCTTTCTCTTGATCCCACCTGGGAACCAGCCTCCACCCCGACTTGCAGACCTCCTGGGTTTGCCTTATAGGGTGCTTCCCTCCAGGGATGCCAGACCAACACAGGGGGAGATCTTAGAGATCCACGTTTCTCTTGGTCTTCTGACCAAAAGAAGAAGGAAGCCAGCTTGATCTTGCTGAGTAGTTTGGGAGTTCAGGCCCTTGGCACACACAGACCCCTGGACCCTGCAAGTTATCTCAGGAAACTTTGTCTGGCTGAAGGGTCCAGTTCCCATGGCCCTCAATGTCCCAAGCCCTCGCTGGTTTGACCTTCTTCTTATGGTGGTGTGGCCACTCATCTCTATGGGTCCACATTCTCTCCATCAGAGGGATTCGCAGAATAAAAGAGGGCAGTGACACCAGAGGCACTGGTGCCCATCAGTCTAACTGTAGGGAGGGGAGCTGGCACCAGGCCCCCTTTCTGCTCAAGCCACTAGTTTAAACACTGTATCTCATCTGTAGTAAAAATAAATCTAAACTGGCTGGGTGGCTGTATCCGTTACCGTTGTTGCTGTGATAAAACACTGTGACCAAAGCAGCTTATAGAAGGGCGGGTTTGCCTGGGCTCCTGGCTCCAAAGGGTTAAGAGTCTGCCATGGCAGGGAGGGATGTCAGCAGGAGGCAAGATGACCAGAGCAAGAAGCTAAGATAGCATCGCTTCTACTACAGACTGAAGCCAAGAGGAAACTGAGTAGGAGAAGGCGCTATACTCTCAAAGTCTGCCCATAGTGACATCCTTCCTCCTGACCTCCACCTGGGGACCAAGAGTTCAAATGCCTGAGTCAACAGAGGACATTGTCACTCAAACCATCACAGAGCTTAAGAGTGCACACTGTTTTCCCAGAGAACCCAAACACTTTGGTCCACACTGGGCAGTGTGTAACTCCAGCTCAGGGGGATCTGACGCCTTCGGCAGCTCCACTCCTGTGCACACGCCTGCACACAAGCATGCACTCGTGTATACTTCAAATATTTATATTTTTAAATGTCCCTTCTTCCCTCGAGGGTCTGGGGTTGCTCAGGAGGTAAACCCACGAATGGTGCCTTCGAAGCTTGGGGCTGAGGCTCTTCACATGCGACCAGCAGCAGGGAGGGGGGCAAGCTGCATCTGGCCAGTGCTTAAGGAGAAGCCTTCCCCATGCCCCTCCCCCTGCTTCCTCCCACCCAGCTCTACCTGGTGAAGCAGGAGCTACAGCGGGCAAGCCTTGTGTCCTCATGTGAACGGGAATCTCGAGAGAGGTCCCTGAGGATGGCCAGCGACCTGGAGTGCGAGGGAGAGGAACTGAACCGTCTTAAGGAGGAGAACGAGAAACTTCGCTCGATGACCTTCAGCTTGGTAAGGCTCAGTCCCTCACTCAGGAGGCCAGTGCCTCCTGCCCATCTGGGAAGGCCAGGTCCTTAGTGTCAGTGGGGGCTGTGGACTGTGCGACTTCCTGCAGGTAGTTTCACCAAAGTGAGGCTCAGTGGCTCATGCCAAATCCTTCTCTATATCATAGGCAGGCCTTGAACTCATGAGCCTCCGGCCTCAGTTCCCACCATAAGTCTGCCCCACTGGGTCAGGTTATGCCACGCCCTGCTCATTCCTTCCTGCCTCCCTCTTGCCAACCACCCAGATGGTGACAGCATTAGAAACATTGTCCCTATATTAGCTTACCCTATGGGTTAATTTACTGTGGTCACATTGTTTTGCAATAGAAAAGGCCACTTATAAAAGATAGATTCTGCTAGGCGTCGGGGTGCATACCTGCAATCCCAGCACTTAGGAGGCAGGTGATACCTTATTAAAATAAAATAAAGTAATGAAAGCCTGGAATGAGCCGGGTGGTGGTGGCACACGCCTTTAATCCCAGCATTCAACAGGTGGCTCTGTGAGTTCAAGGGCAGCCTGGTCTACAGAGCAAGTTCCAGGAC
Organism: Microtus ochrogaster; assembly: GCF_000317375.1. NCBI lineage: Eukaryota > Metazoa > Chordata > Mammalia > Rodentia > Cricetidae > Microtus > Microtus ochrogaster. The sequence goes on from NC_022014.1 coordinate 82,444,369, forward strand.
AGCTAGGGCTACACAGAGAAACCCTGTCTCGAAACACAAACCAACAAACAAAATTACTGGGAGGGCGTGACTGGAAAGACGGCTAGCAATTAAGAGTACTTGCTGTTCTTACAGATGACTTAGGTTCACTTCCCAATACCCACATGGCACTTATAGCCATCTGGAATTCCAGTTCCAGGTATTCTAACGCCCCCTTCTGGCCTCTGCAGGTGTTGCACTCACATGGTACACATACATGCTTGTAGGCAAACAGTCATAGACAAACTCCTTAAACATATACCCCTTGGGGATGGGGCATGGCTCACTGCAGCTTGAGCTGGACTGTGTGTCACTCACAGGCCCCTCTGGAGGGTGCAGCGTGAAAAGGTTTGTCCTTTGTCTGGAAGCTGGGCTGGCAGAACTGCTGAAGGAGAAGGTTGAAAGATTGTTTAGAAGTATCCCTTGAGGGGTTCTGTCTCCTTGACCAGTTACAGCCAAATGCCTATGTTCTCCCTGATGACTGGTGTGTGTGTGTGTTTCTGGGGATTAGCCCAAGAGTCCTACTCACACTCCAAAATGTATCCACAACCCTCATTTTATTTTTTATTTTGGACCAGCGACTATATTACCTAATGGGCCTTAAACTCATTCTGTAGCCTAAGCAAGCCTCCAACAACAACCTATATTAATAATTATTAATATATCTAACATACACAGAGCCCTGAGGGCTCCAATTACCCATTGGTAGGGCTCTTGGGAAGTTGGCTGATCTCATTCTGCACCAGGTGGAGAAGGACATTCTGGAACAGAGCCTGGATGAGGCCAGGGAGAGCAAGCAAGAGCTGGTGGACCGCATCCACTCACTGCGGGAGCGAGCAGTGGCTGCAGAGAGGCAGCAGAAGCAGGTAACACCACAGTGCCCTCCATCTTGGGCAGGCGCATTGTGGGGAGACTGGTTTATTCAGTCACCCACACAGTTGAACTCACTTGGCTTAGATAATATGTTGGTATACCCACCTGTTCCTCCATCAGGTCCTTACTAAATGCTAACCATAGCCCAATCCTCATGGTCAGGCAAGCAATGGAGGAGCCCCAAGATCCTGTCAAAGGCTTAGGGACACAAGAGCCCAGGACTTAGACAATGGAGAGAAAAGAAGGCAGCAGTAAGAGAGAGTGGGCAAGAGGAAATCCCTTCTGTATTTGGGGCCATTAAACCGCATGCAATTCTGCACACACCCTGCACGCACAGCTGCTGGCTAAATCCAGCATGATTGGCTCTGCCGCTCTGTGGACAGAACTCTAAACCTGTTCCTGCAGAAAAAGTGAATTCACCTCACTTCCCCTCCAAGCCTGTCTCCCTTTCTCCCACATGCCCATCCACCTCTTTCCACCTAAGGCCTCAGGGCCAATGAACGCCATGGATATGTCCCCATGTACAGTACTGGGAGGAGAAGGAACAGACCCTACTCCAGTTCCGGAAGACCCAGGTGGACTGTGAGCTGTACCGAGAAAAGATGACCACCCTGCAGGGCCAGGTGGCCGAGCTGCAGAAGGAACGTGACCAGGTATCCTAAGCACTGGGGGGAATTCCCCCGCAGTGGGGGGATGCAGATGTCCTCACTTGCTGGCATCGGGTTCAGGAAAACACCATCTTCACTGTCTCCTACCGGGCTATAGCTGAGGCCCAAACTCCACCACCTTCACTTACCCCTACTGGGGTGTTTGTGAGGCCAAGAGCTGCTGGCACAGGGGAAACGACTCGCACTTCCAGGTTTCTTTCCTAGGTCCATGGGAGGTCCTTCACTCCCCTGTAAGGCACTGACACCGGCTCTCTGTCATCCCTCCCCCCCCCACCGCGCGCCTGTTCCTATCCATCGCAGATATGGGTTTTATTAAAACATAGTAGGTTTGTATAATCAGTGTGAGCCCTGGTGAGTGCACACTGGATGAGTTAACAGTAAGCACCCTCAGTATGGGGCACCTCTTGCAGATCAGATGGCCTGTGATCGCTCAGCCCCCAACCTAACTGTTCCCACATGTCTGTCTGGGCTACAGGCATACACAGCAAGGGATGGGGCCCAGATGGAGATTTCTCAGCGCCTGGTGGAGAAGGATGCCCTGCGAAGGAGAGTGTTCGAGCTGACGGAACAGGTCTGCGAGCTGCGCACTCAGCTGCGCAGGCTGCAGGCAGAGCCCCCAGGAGGAGTGAGTGCCCTGCCCCCGGAGTGGGAGGCTGGGTGGTAGTGGGAGGCTGGGTGGTGGTGGAGGCTGATTGGTGGTGGGAGGCTGGGTGGTA
>NC_022014.1:82446920-82451569 GCF_000317375.1 Microtus ochrogaster
GTCACAGTGATGCACAGGAGGTGCTCACTCAGCTGCATACACACGCGCACACAGTAAATATAATCTACACATATGTATGTCTATATATGCCTATATTTGTGAACATATACTTGTTTTATGCATGTGTGTGTGTGTGAGTCCACACAGTGTAAAAAGACTGGAAGGGTAGATGCCAAAATGCTAACTGTATATCTATATCTATCTATATATAAAATTTAGTTTATTTTTATGGGCATGTGTGTGTATGTAAGTCATTTATTTTTATGGACACGTGTGCATGCCTAAGCATATGGATATGCTCCATGTGCAGTCAGCAGCCTGTGGAGGCCGCAAGAGGACACCAAATGCCCTGGAACTGAAGTTACAGATGGCTGTGAGCTGCTATGTGGGTGCTAAGACAAGAACCTGGGTCCTCTGCAAGGGCAGCAAGTGCTCTTAACCAACCACTGAGCGACTCTCCAAACTGTAACTGCGCATTTTGAGTTGGGGATGGCGTTCAACTTTATTCTCTTCTCTTCTCTTCTCTAGTTGCTTCTTCATCCACCCTCATTTTCTTTGTAGCATGTAATACATACATGTAATATATACATTTATATGGATATAGGCAGACATCACACAGTATGTCTCTGTAGCATGTAATATATACCTTTGTGTGGATATATATGCACATTACACAGCATGTCTCTGTGGCATGTAAACATACACATTTATATGGATATATACATACATATACATACAGTATATTCTTTTTAAAACTAGCAAACAACAGCACACAAGGTACATGCTGTAGATTCTCTAGAAAGGCTGCATTGCTCTTTTCCCAAGCCAGGCGGATCTCATCTCCTTGGCGGGTAACTACTGGAAGTACAGGGGTACCAGCGTGTCCCCCACAAGCTGAGATGGGAACCTGCCTGGGGGTGGAATTAAGGGGAAAGTTCCCTAGTCTAAGGAACCATCCGGCCTCTTTGGAAGCCTAAGCAGGAAGCTGGAAGCAGGGACCTCTGCCTCCGGGGGAAGCAGCGGCTTGTGCGGATGCATGCCATGTGCCCACCCGATGACAGCGACTGCAGCCTCCTCAGCTCCACTGAGGTACCTGCCCCCTGCCTCTGCCCCTGCCCCCACCCCGCCCTCTGCTGCATTCAGCCGGACACATCATAGGGACTAAGAACCCCATTCCCACAGAGAAGGCTCAGAACGCTCGTGTGGTTTTGGCAGATGGCCTTTTCTATCTCTCCACCTTTGCTTTCTCAACAATCCCTGGCTGGAAACCACCCAACCTCCACCACCATTGTGTGGATGTCTCCAGATTTCCTTGCTGTGGCTCCTCATGCTGTGGTGACCCCCAGCCATTAAATTATTTTTGTTTCTAATTCATAACTGTAATTTTTGGAGATGGAGGTTTATCAAAGGGGTTGCCACTCAGAGGCTGAGAGCCGCTGCCTTAGAGGGTGTGTCAGACAGCTTTCCTGAGAGGAGAGTGTCAACTGAACAGAAAAAGTTTGTTCAGAAGTTTCAACCATGGTGGCTCAGCCCCATCACTTCAGGCCTGTGGTGAGGCAGAACCCCCTGCACAGCATGGGGTGGGGGAGACCTCACAGCAGCTAGGAAAACAGAGAGAGAGAGAGAGAGAGAGAGAGAGAGAGAGAGAGAGAGAGAGAGAGAGAAACAGAGACAGGGACAGAGACACAGATGTAGACACAGAGACAGAGAGAGACCCCGAAATGTCTCCTGCAAGGGCACACCCCCAAAGACTAACTGACTTCCTTCTGTAGGGCCTCCTCCTCCTAAAGTAACAACTCCCCAATAGCACCACAAGTTGGCAGTCAATCCTTCAACACATAGTCTTTGGGAAGCATTCAAAAATTTAAACCACAACAAAGACACTGGTGGATTTGCAGCCCACTCTGGCTTCTTCTTAGCTTGATTCCACCTGTGAAGATCTATCTCTTCTTCTTCTTCTTCTTCTTCTTCTTCTTCTTCTTCTTCTTCTTCTTCTTCTTCTTCTTCTTCTTCTTCTTCTTCTTCTTCTTCTTTCGCTTCTCCTCCTCCTTCTGGATTTATTTATTTATTATGTACAGTGTTCTGCCTTCATGTACACCTTTATGCCAGAAGAGGGCACCAGATCTCATAGATGGTTGTGAGCCACCATGTAATTGAACTCAAGACCTCTGGAAGAGCAGTCAATGTTCTTAACCTCTGAGCCATCTCTCCAGCAGCGGATCCTACTTTCAAATCAGTTCACATTTATAAGTTGTAGGGGGACCTGAATTTTACGAGACATTATTCCACCCAGCTCAGTTGGTCCCTGCAGTGTGAGACCTGTGGTTCTGCTTTTGACCTTTGGCAAAGTGATGACATGGTCTCTTCACGGTGGCCACTCAAGTTCAGGATGCCCAGGGTACCATGGAAGTGCCACTGTTGTGGGCTGCCAGGGGCTGGAATGGGAATGAGAGGCAGGCCAGCCTGGAGTCCTTTTGCCACCGCCTGGGGCAGGTTTCGGGCTTCTTTCCTGTATGACCCCAGCAGAGTCCTCCATGGTCCCTGCATCTGCAGACTGTATGCACATGTTCTCTGGCTTCTTGGAAAACTGGGGACAGGGAGGGAGCTTCCACATTCCAACTAGAACCCCAGGGACCAGCCAAAATCACACTCTCAGCTCCTCCTCTTCACTGCCAGAGACCACAAGCAGTGTTTCCCTTGGGGTTGTGGTCAAGATGAGAACCCCGGGGCTCAGTAATAACTCCTAATTTGCCCCCCTCACGCTAGTATGGCCTCTCTTAAATACCTGAGTGGGATCAGCTCTCCTGTTGAGCTCTCCCCCGCTCTCTGGAATGTGGCCATTTTCACTCCGCTCCCACTGCTCCAGGCTCCTAGATCAGGCTCTGATGTTGACTATGCCATGCCCTCCTCTACTCCCTCCAGGAAGTCTGTCACACCCTGGTATGGAGTTCTCGCTCACTGACCTGTGTTTCCATCTGTCCTACATACACACACACACACACCCTGGGCATGGTGCCTTTCCTCAGCAAAGGTCAGGATCCGTTTTCAGTGCCTGCTCAGAACTGACCCTGAGCCAATGCCTCAGCTTCCCCCCTCGCCAGTCCGTCACTCCCCCACCCTGGGTCTCATTGCTTTATATGCACAAAGGCCGCCACAATCTAGCATATCTACAGCAGGCACGCGACAAGCATGACTTACCGTCCCCCTCTCCTTTCTTCTCTGTGCTGTCCCTCTCTGCCCACTGTCCACCAGTCCCGGCTGTGGTGGGACCTGACTTCCACATCCAGCCGTGAGCAGATGGACAGCTTCCGCTCCAGCAGCCCCATGCCTCCCAGCCAGCAGTCCCTGTACAAACGGGTGGCAGAGGACTTCCTGGACGACCCTGAGTCTCTAAGGTAGAACACGGTACAGGTTTAGGGTGTGGCTTGGAGGGGGTGCTAGACAGACAAGCACCATCTTGGCTTTGGAAGAGCGGCTCAGCTGGAGAAGGCCGTACTGCCTGGGTGTGCACCAGCTCCCTGTGCTTTCTGGCAGCTTCTCGGAAGTCCTGGAGGTGCGCCTTCCAGGGACTACAGGGGATGACACAGACACAGACCTGGAGTATGAGATACTGGATGGAGCAGGTGAGCACCACCACACACTAGGATCTCTACCGCCGCTCTTTTCCTGGGCTACGGAACTGTATAGGGGCGAGGGAGAGCCAGGATCTCTCTCCAGGGATGGTAGAGAAACCAGAACTTGATCTCTGGCCTTGGCCTCTATGTTAGTCAGCTTCCACAGCCCAGCTGTGCCTTTTTTGCGGTTATCTTCTTATTTTTCATGTAGAGGTCAGGAGGGTGACCTCTTACATGTGTTCAGATAGCCACAGACATAGGTGTTTGCCTCCACCGTCCCCTGCCCTCCCTGTGAACAGCAGGCACAGTGCAGAGATGTCCAGCACAGGCTGTCTGTATCTGATGGGAGCATCCCTTCTCCTGGGTGCTGTCCCCAAGGCTGTTCCCTATGTCTGTGACTGAGCTGGTCCCTTGTCCTGAAGTCCACGAGCCTTTCACTGATGGCGTTCTCACTCTTCCACCTCACACCTGGGGGCACACCTGGCTCTCACAAAGGTGTTTGACTCCTACCCAGAACTCACGCCACAGCCACCAGAGGGCGCGAGTACCCCGCATTCAGCACAGTGGGTCAAGTGACCTGAAATCTGACCCCTTGCTGGCTGCTGTCTCAGGGTCACACATTGTTGCTGGCTCAAACTCCAGCACACCTGGGTTGTTTCCTCAGTTTAATTTGGTTTTTTAAGATAATCGGATAGTTTTTTGCTTGTGATCTGGGCTAAGGCCCTCAATAGGTGACACCTGTTAGGTCTCCAGTCGATACTGAGATCAGAATAAGGATCCCCTAGTCCAAGGTCACAGACTTCAAATCGGCATGCTGTGTCTGAGCTGGGAAAATGGCTCAGAGGGTGAAGTGTGTTCACTGTGTGTGCATGAGGGCCTGATCCCCAGAATCCATGTAAAAGCCAGGCATGGCAGCATGCTTCCATCTGCCCAGGCTGGGGATCTGGGAGTTCTCTGACCAGTGGGGCTGAAATGAAATGAAGAGCTCCAGGTTCAGTGAGAGACCCTGCCTCACAAAATAAGATGGAAAGTGAT
>NC_022014.1:82451797-82465609 GCF_000317375.1 Microtus ochrogaster
ATAGATACACACAATGTAGTCCCAGAAATTTGGAGGATTGAAAATTCAAGGGCTATATAATGAGACCCTGTTTCAAATTAATTACATTTTAAAATTTTTATTTATTTTTGTTTTATGTGCATTGGTATTTTGCCTGCATGTATTTCTGTTTAAGAGGGTCATATCCCTTAGAACTGGATTTGGGAGCTGCCATGGTGGTGGTAGGAATTGAATTGGAGTCCTCTGGAAGAGCAGTCAGTGCTCTTAACTGCTGAGCCGTCTCTCCAACCCTTAGATTTGATCCTTCATTGAATTCAGAAATCTAGATGTTAGAAACCTTCTCATCGTAAAATGTTGGCAACTTGTTCAGGGATTGCAGAAGATGCTTGCAGCTCTCACCAGTTACTCTGATGTTAGGAAGATGAAATCAAAAAGCACAAAGGAGGGGCCACAGCAGGGGACTGAGCTAGGCGGGGTGGGGGGGGGTGGTACCTGAGACCAGAGGAGGGTTGAGGCTGCAGGTGGGGAGAGGTGAGGAGCTGGTGACCTTGGGTGCTGGCAGCCAAGCCTCCTATCTCCTTCCAGATCTCTCCCAGACAGAGGACAGCCTGCAGGAGTCTTTACGGAGTCTAAAACTCTCAGAGAGGTGAGCTACTATTCGGGACCCGCACTGACTGGAGAAACTGACAGAGCTGAGTGTGACTGCACCCTCTCACCACGGGAAGGTCACAGCAGAGACTTCCAGAACCCAGGGCTTTTCTGACCCCTGTGCTCAGGTTGTGCCTGTCTGCCCACAGCAGTGTCCCTGTGAGGCGGAGACCAGCTCGCAAGATCCTGAGCCAGGTCACAGTGCTGGCATTCAAAGGGGACGCCTTGCTGGAGCAAATAGGTGTCATCGGCGGGAACCTCACCGGTATCTTCATTCACCGTGTCACCCCGGGCTCTGCAGCTGATGAGATGGCCTTGCGTCCCGGCACCCAGATCATGATGGTGAGCCAGAGTGGGAGGCTGTGCCACTGCCAGGCTTCTGGGCCAGGGTAGGGGTGATTGGTGGGAGACAACGGTCTCGGTTCTGTTCTGGGCTGACTGAAAGTGCTGCCCACATCTATTGATGAGGGTCATGGAAGGGAAACCCAGCCCCCTTCCCAAGCCTGGCAGTTCAGATCCTGCAGAGCCTGGAAACTCAGAGAAGGCCACCGGACTGTGTCAACTCTGACCAGGAACCTTGGTATTGTCCTGGAGGTGAAATTCGGGGGCTTTGTGGCTGTCACACAAGTGATCTAGCCCTGAGCTGCACCCCAGCATTGGCCAGGCTTGAGGAAGCCTCTCCAGTGGGGTAGGGTTTGGACTGTGGTCTCTCTTTAACTGTGATGATCTCATTGTCACTTTGTATAAGTACATGATATAAAATTCACCATTTTAACTACTGGGCTTCATTGCAAAATGTCCAAATCTGGACAGAGCACAACTATACATCTAAATGTAAAACATAAATTATTCTTATTAAGCGAATACATGGGTGGGGGAGGGTGATTTTGATGTGGTCTAACAGCACGATTTTCTTCAATTATGTGTGTGCTTTGTGCACGCATGTGTGCGTGTATGATACGTGTAAGCGATGTGTGTACGAGTGTGAGTGCACAGAGACACGGACCACATGTGGAGGTCAGAGGACAACTTTGGGGGTCACGGTCTCTTCTTCCACCTTGCTTTGACGCAGCCCCTCTCTTTTCCCAGGGACATTTATTTAGCTAGGTGTGGTGGCTCTCACCTTTAATCACAGTACTTGGAGGACAAAGGCGGGTGGATCTCTGTGAATGGGAGGCTAGCCTGGTCTACAAACTGAGACTCTGTCTCAAACAAACACGACACATTTGTTTATTTATTTGTCTCTGTGTCATAGAACATGTGGAGGTCAAAGGGCAGCTTGTTAGAATTGGTTCTTTCCTTCCACCATGTGGGTACCAGGGATTGAATTTGGGTTTTCAGTCTTTGGTGATGGGTAGCTTCATGGGGGCCATGCCTAGGGTCTCTCTTCTCCTCCTCTTTCTAGGGTCTATGGTATGTGTGTGTGTGTTGGTTAGTTTTTGAGACGGGGTCTCACTGTGTAGCCCTGGCTGTCCTGGAACTCACTATGTAGCCAGACTGGCCTCAAACTCACAGAGATCTGCCTGTGCGTGCTGGAATTAAAGGCATGCACCAACCACCTTACCTGGATCTTCTATCCTATGTCTGCCTCTTGACTCCAGGCTCTCCGGTGCAAGAGTCTCTAAGCTCCTGGGTCCTTCCTTTCCCCCCACCTCACATCGCATTGTAAGAGTGTTGACATTGCAAATTACCACCAGGCTTGCACAGATTCCCAGGGTTGAACTCAGCTGTCAGGCGAGCACAGCAAATGTCTTTACCCACGGAGTGCACAGATTCCCAGGATTGAACTCAGCTGTCAGGCGTGCACAGCAAATGTCTTTACCCACGGAGTGCACAGATTCCCAGGATTGAACTCAGCTGTCAGGCGTGCACAGCAAATGTCTTTACCCACGGAGTGCACAGATTCCCAGGATTGAACTCAGCTGTCAGGCGTGCACAACAAATGTCTTTACCCATGGAGTTGTCTCCTTAGCCCTGAAGCTGAAGTGTTCAACTTTAAGCCTTTTAAATGATTTTTTACATTATTTTTTATTATGTGTATGGGCGTTTTGCTGGCATGTATGACAATGTATCACGTGTATGTCTGATACCCATGGGAGCAGAAGAGGGCGCTGGATGCTCTGAAACTGGAGTTGCAGTTGTGAGCTACCACGTGGGTGCTGGCTCTTAAACACTGAGCCGTCGTCTCTCCAGCCCCTGCTTTTATTTTTAATTATTTGTATGAATTATGAATTACTTGTGAGAGGGGAATGTGCACCTGAGTACAGGTGCTCGCAGGGGCCACAACTGGACATCAGATCCTCTGGAGCTGGAGTAGCAGACAGTTGTGAATTGCCATAGTGGTGCTGGGAACTGAGCCTGGGTCCTCTGTAGAACCAACAGGTGCTCTTAACCACTGAGCCAAATTTCCAACCCACATCTTTAAGCATTTTAAAAATATCAACAAACGTGCCAGGTGGGTTTGACCCCCATCGCTGGGCTCACCTGTTGGCCCCAATGAGAGAAGGTGGGAGTGGGCGTTTCCCTTTAGAACAGGGTGTCCACAGTGAAGCAAGAGCCCCCCATTCCTAAAGAGCCCACGCACTCCTCATACAGGGTCGTCTCCTGCCCCTTTACAAGCGTATATGTAGGGTCAATGATAGCATAGTGCTGAGATGGACAGCTGTTGAGGAGCCATTCACGCTGCGGACGTCCTCTGTGGCACTTGAGAGACAGTCATATCATCCCAGGGCAACTCTGGACTGACAGTCCTAAGACGTGTCATAATATACACACACAGTAACACAGAAACACATATCCCCCTAGACTTAACCATATGAACGAGGGAGGCATCATGGAAGCCCCACCAGGCAGGGCTTCACAGACAGGGAGGTACGGGTGGGGAACTCTGGCACTGAATGAGGAGGATCGTGATGCCACCTAACAGCCCCATGACACAGAAGAGTTGGGCCCCAAACATACAGAAGCCTGATCTAGAATGATCCAGAATGTTCTGGAACATCCTGAGATCTATTTTTGACAACAGAAAGGGGTTAATGACAAAGAGACTATCCTCAACAGTGAAAAAGTTGTCGATGGACGATGATTCTTCAGGCCGGGACGGTGTATGATGCACTCGTGTGCAGCCCGATGCTGTAACAACGCTATCCCCCCACACAGCTTGTGACAAGGGATTCTGATAGGCCATGACAGGCCAAGGTGGGTGGGTGGCTCCACTCCCACCCCATCTCAGCTGCCACACTGTCTTGGTGAGAAGTTCACCGTCGTGCTTTGCCCTCAGGTGGATTACAAGCCGACGGAGCCATCACTGAGAGCCACTCTGGAGAACACGACTCTGGAGCAGGCTGTGGGGCTTCTCAGGAGGGTGAACGGTTCCTGCTACCTGACTGTGAAGATCAACACTGAAGGTACAGGCACCGCCCCACACTCGCTCGGCTCTCCGGGCCCCTCCTGTGACCCCAAGCCCTGTGACTGTTTGCACCTCCAGAGCCCACAGCTACCAAGAGCCAAGACAGTTCAGCCAGGCTCCCCCTAACTCCCCCAGGCTCCAGTGAACGGGAAACTTCTCTCCATCCCGCTGGGCCCAGCACCAAAGTGGCTTTCATGACTTTTCCTCCCACTTTCACGTTCTAGAACCTTCCTCGTGTAAGTTCCGTGGTGTAGGATCATCAGTCACGGATGTCTTTTATCAGGTTATAAGAACCTAATTCAGGACCTAGATGCCAAAGTGGTGACCTCTGGGGATTCTTTCTACATCCGGGTCAACCTGGCCATGCAGAGGAAGGGAGGGGGAACGCTACACACACACTGCAATGATATCCTGCATGTCACTGACACCATGTTCCAAGGCCAAAGCTGCTGGCATGCCCATCACGTGAACCCCTACACCATGAAAGACATGGAGCCTGGCACCATCCCCAACTATTCACAGTGAGTAGCTGCCACTGGCTCTCCATGTCCCCACAGACGTTCCAAGGACAACACCTGCTTGTCCCAGCTCCACGCTGAGGTCCCTCCTGCCCAGGAGGAAGCATAGACCTCCCAGAATTTTCCCTGCCTTATACCAGAGCATCTACCCGAGAATATAGTGGAGGAAAGGTTAACATGTAAACGTGGGGGTCTCCAGGTGGCAGGTACCCTCTCTGTTATGTGCCCTGGTTGCTCATTAGCTCCCATGGAGAGGGACCAGTGTGGGACAATTAAATTAGCATGTCATTTTCAAAGGCCCGGTCTCTGAGCCCTGGGGTGCAGCACTCCTGTCCCCAACCTGTGTACCGATCACTCTTGGCCTGCTCAGTCAGTCTGCCAGAGCTTCTTTTCCTCCATCTGCCCAGGGCTCAGCAGCAGCTCCTGGCCCTCATCCAGGACATGACTCAACGGTGCACAGTTCCCCGCAAGGTGAGGCTCCGATGGAAGAGTATGCCCCCGCCCCCGGATGGGCTGGATGGGCGTGGATGCCGTGGAATCCTATGTGGGTGTGTGGACCACTGAGCTGAGCGGGGCAGTATCTGGACCCTGGGTACCCACCAAGCCCTCAGAGGCCATGTGAACACACCCGTCTCCACTCTCAAAGCAGCTCCTGCTCTTCCTCACTCTCCTGGTCCCTTGTCACCGACTCACCTCCCCGTTCTTGTTTCCTCTGAGGTCGGGCACCTTGTCCTCTTGGGACACAGAGCACCTTTCTCTCTGAGCACCCACCTGTCCCTGAGCAAGGTGCTAGGACATTCCTGCCTGGAGCACGGCCATGCTAAGTCGGGAGGGGGCCTGCTCTTCTCTCTGCCCCTTGCACCCCTTCCTGCAGAGCCCTGTTGCCTGAGGCCCCTCCCCTGCCTCTCACCCCCTGGTGTGGCGCTTGGGAAGCCTGGTTTCTCCATGGCACAGCCTGGTTGTTCAGAAGCTGTTCTGGATTTGCTTATGGGTCAGGCTGCCAAGATAGGGAGGGGATGCCAGGCCCCAAGCCCAGTGTTGATGGCTGAGCCTTGTGCCTCTCCTATCTCCCCGTTCTTCCTGTGACAGCCTTCCAGAGGACCGCAGAAGTTAGTAAGAATTGTCAGTGTGGACAAAGCCAGAGTCAGTCTTCTGTCTCCGACCTGTGACCAAGGCCAGCCTGCTTCAGGCAGGGAGGAAGGTGAGACCTGGCCAATTGGCATAGGGACCATGTGGGCATGGGGGTCAATCCTGGGCAGTACAATCAAGGTGGTGTCTCTCACGCCAGGGGAGCTGTTATTTGTTAATTTATTTTATTTTTCTTTTATATATATATATATATATATATATATATATATATATTTGGTTTTTTGAAACAGGGTTTCTCTGTAGCTTTTGTAGAGCAGGCTGGTCTCGAACTCACAGAGATCCTGTGAACTCACAGGCCTGCCTTTGCCTCCTGAGTGCTGGGATTAAAGGCGTGCACCACCACTGCCAGTTATTTGTTTATTTATTTATTCTTATGTATGGATGTTTGGCCTGCAAGTATTTATATGCACTATGTCATGTAGTACCTCTGGAGGCCAGAAGAGGGCATTAGATTCTCTTGGGACTTGAGTGGCCTTGAGTCAACCAATGCTCCTAACAACTGAACCATCTCTCCAACATCTGCCCCACCCCGGGCTGTTTTTTATGAATCATGATGTCTACATGCCTTTTTAGACAGCAACTAAGAAACATATTTGATGTCCTTTAAATACCCATGCCCCCCTCTGAGACCTGACCCAGTGAAACTATACAAAAGCTACCAGCATACATACAGGTAAAACACTTATACACATAAAATAAAAACAAAACATAAGACAGATGTTGAAGACAGGAGCAATATAACTAATCCAGGAGAGAAGCCGAGGGTCCAGAGGGGAGGAGGCTGAGAACCCTGTGGCCAAGGAGCAGGGCTGAGTGGAAGGCAGGACGACTTGGTGGGGAAAGGGAGAAAAGGATGTGAGCAGAGGAGGGCCAGGGTGAGAGACAACCTTCCTTCAGGAGGAACCAGGCTCCTGCTACCCCCAGAGGCTCATCCTGAAGAGCTGCGAGCTCTGTAGCCTGCCGGCTGTGCTGGCATGCGGCCGGCTGTGCCAGTGTGCACAGTTAGCATTAGCGGCACTGAAGCAGGGAATGTCCTGTATCAATTCCTCCCCGGGGAGAGGGGCAAAGACACAGGTGGGCGGTGCTCATAGCCTCTCCTCCATAGGTGGCTCCAGCGTGTGCTTCTGGGCAGAGAGCTGCTTCACCCTGGCCCCATACACCCTGGTGCACCCCCGCAGACCTGCCCAGCCCCGGCCTGTGATCTTCGTGCCCAGAGTAGTTGGGAAGATCCTGAGCAAAAAGCTCTGCCTCCTCCAAGGCTTTAAGCAGTGTCCGGCAGGTACGTGCTTCTTGGTCAAGTGGCCAGAAGCTGTCGGTCCTGGGGTAGCGGTGAGCAGGTTCCATGTTATCAGAACAGAGGGCCAGAAGCTGGGACACTGAGAGGTGATGATTGTCTCACAGATCCCTGGATGTATGCCCTCAGGGTCTCAGCAGAGCCTTGCTGTCTCTGGGGGGCTGTAGGTGTGGGTCTTTCCTGGCTCTTCCAGGACCTTAGGGGTGCAGGAGGTCCTCACTCCCATGTTGGCTTTGGTCATTGCTGGTCTTTTTCCTTCTATGTGTCCGTGTTTACACATGTCCTTCTTAGGGTTCATTGTCACCCAGCATTGTCTCACGTAGAACCCTATTTCCAAAGAAAGTCGATGCGTTCTGGGTTCTGGTGGACATTAGTGGGGTGGGTCATTATTTCTCCCTTCAACACAGTCACACTGAAAATAGGATGTACATAGCAGGATTGATGAAGAACCAGCCAGCAGGGGATGAAGAAAGGGAGACAGGAGCTAGAGGCAGCGAGGTGGTCCAGCTGGCCAGCTAGCATGTGCAAAGGCCCGGAGCACAGAGGACACTGGGCTGGAGTCACTGCTCTGGCGGCCAAGGGGCATGGAGGCCAGATGTCCAGTTCTATAAAAACCCTGACTGTTTTTAAAGAGGGAGCCTCACCGAGGCTTGATCTTTGGACACCTTTCTTGAAAGTCCTGAAGTCTTGGCCAGGGTTTGGGGATGGCCTCAACTCCTGGACCGTGGGGACCCAGGATTCCCAGCTGTTGCAGTGGTGGTGGGGGGGGGTCTCTAGAGATGTGTATAGCTGGGGTGCCTGAACAGATAGACACAGGCTAGGAAGAGGGCAGGGCCGTGAGAGCTGCCCAGGAGGTCCAGATTGGGTTCTTCACCTCAGAAGAGGCCATCTGAGGCTGCCTGGAATTCTCTACTGTGTAGCTGTCCTCGGCACTCTAGGGTGCTTGACAATACCACTGACACAACACACACACACACACACACACACACACACACACACACACTGAAAAATTGCCCAAAACACTGCCCAGTATCCCTGGGACCAGGACCACGCTGGGTGGAAAAAGTGATTTAAGGGGCTGTGGGAATCCTCAGTGTTAGGAGTTAGATCCATCTATAAATTTGGAGCTTACGAAGTGATGCTGAGCATTGTCCATCTGTCTGTCTGCCTGCCTCCATCTATCCTTCCCCCAAACCTCACCTGCCCCCAGAGTTCATACATTCCATACTTCTGGCTCAGGACTTCTGGTAGGAGGCAGGGTAGGTTTCTACATGGCTGCTCTGGGAAGCTTTTTCTGAATGTGGTGGGGGACCTCCAGTGTGGGGCTCAGCAGGGCTCCCTCAGGACCTCAGTGTATGATCAGCCCATCTAATGTCACCACCAGAGTACTTGAGCCAGGAGGAGTATGTCACCTGGACCCAGAGAGGGGATATCATCCAGGAGGGAGAATCGATAGAAGACCACCATTGTGTCACCCGTCATGCTGTGGAGTCCCTCATGAATACGGTAGGGGAAGGGTTAAGAAGCTACTCTGGGGGTGGCAGGCTTCCAAGACTTGGGAGGAATTTGGGGATTCACTTGTGGGGCCCTAGATACCCAGCTTCATGCTCTATAGGAGGGACACGGAAAGACCCAACGCTGTTTCCATCATCCATTGATGATGCTGGACCACCACTGGGTGGGCCTTTGCCTCACTTCCCTTATTTGGAATGTTTAATAGATGTTTGTTAATAATGGAATAAGACTGTCACATTTCACAGCTCACAATGAACTGTCAAGTTCATACTTACACAAGGAACAGGAAGCACAACACACACACACACACACACACACACACACACAGACACACACACCATGGAGGGTGACAGCTGGCATTGTCTGATATTTTTTATGTGCATTGGTGTTTTGTATATGTATCTATGTGAGGATGTCAGATCCCCAGAATTAGAGTCACAGGCAGGTGTGAGCCACCGTGTGGGTGCTGGGAATTGAACTCAGGACCTTTGGAAAATTAGACAGTGCTCTTAACTGCTGAACTATCTCCCCAGCCCGCACACTGTCTAATTCTTAAGGTTTGCACACCTTCCAAAATCTATTTAAGTGCCAAAAGCTTGCAATTCCAGATCTTCCCAGGGTCGAGTAAATAAGACATCACCTTTAAGATCTACAGCAG
Organism: Microtus ochrogaster; assembly: GCF_000317375.1. NCBI lineage: Eukaryota > Metazoa > Chordata > Mammalia > Rodentia > Cricetidae > Microtus > Microtus ochrogaster. The sequence goes on from NC_022014.1 coordinate 82,460,968, forward strand.
GTGCCCTGATGGGTGCCAAGCTCATCTCCTCTATTCAGGTCTCTTCTACACAGCTCTGTGCCCTACGGCATGAGGTCACTCCCGCTTCCTCCCAGACCCAAGGCCCATAAGCTGAACTTGCTTTTCTATGCCCTCCCAAAGAGCACCCATGCCCTGCTGGATGTCCGGCTGGACAGTGTCCATGTCCTGCACAAGATGGACATTTTCCCCATCATCATCCATATTTCTGTCAATGAGAAGATGGCAAAGAAACTCAGGTGGGTGCTTGCTGAGGGCTGGGCAGTGGTGCTGGGCAGCAGGGTCTCAGCAGACACCCAAGCTCTGGAAAAACTTGGCATGTGCCTCTGGAACACAGTAGAGCTCTATCTATCCCAGCCCATAGTTGTGTTTCCACAGCCTCTGGCCAGAGGTCCAGCTTCAGAACCTGTGTATCCCCTGCCCAGCTAGACTGAAGCTGCTCAGTGCCTGGATCCCCCTGCCCCACTAGAATGAAGCCGCACAGTGCCTGGATCCCCCTGCCCCCTCATCACTTGGTATCTGACGGGGACAAACAAATCCTGCTGCCCATTTGCTCAGGAAGTGTGATGTGCTCTACACACCCATTGGTGGATGCCACTTGCAGCCAAGTCCCGACATCTTTATGAGCTTCCCTGGGTAGGACTCCATGCTTATGCCCAATGGCATTTTGATGCACGCTGAGTCCTCAACAGACTCTGTCCTGGACCCCGGCAGTGCTCTGGACTGAAAAGTCTCATTGTGCACTTTGCTGGCTACCTTGCTGTCCTCATGCTGACCACCTGTGCTTTTCAGGAAGGGCCTGCAGCGGCTTGGCACCTCGGAGGAGCAGTTCCTCGAGGCGGCCCGGCAGGAGGAGGGGGAACTGGACAGAGTGCCCTGTCTGTACAGCAGCCTGGCCCCTGACAGCTGGAGTGACCCGGACAGTCTGCTCGGCTGTGTGCGCCTGGCCATTGCAGATGAGCAGAAGAGAGTGGTGTGGACAGAGAAGAGCCCCTGCTGAAGCCCGGACCTGGCTTGGGACTGTGGTGGCCTCCATGTGTCTGTCGGTGCTGTCAGCAAACAACCCCACTTCCTTCTCTGGTCGGGGTCTGACCTCACGAGCTTACAGCTGTCAGAGGATAAATGATGCAGCCGCTGTCACACAGCACGGCCTGGGCTGATGGAGGACTTAACAATGATGCAGCCGCCATCACACAGCACGGCCTGGGCTGATGGATGGCTTCAGATCATTCTGCAGCCACCATCACACAGCACGGCCTGGGCTGATGGAGGACTTCAGATCATTCTGCCGTGTGGGGTCCTTCCCGAGACCTGCTCAGGGACAGTGCCCCAACCTCCTGTGATGATGAGGATAGCTTTGTGGGGACTGTCCCCTCCTTTTACATTTCCGATGTCAAAGGATCCTGCAAGCTCTCTGGAGCAGTCATCCCTGCCCAGGGCAGGGCACAGACTCCGGAGCACTGAGGACATGGCTGGCCCGTCAGAACTGCTAACAGACAAACACTGCCACAGACACCTGCAAACCAAGTTGCCATGGAAGACGACCTGAGTGGCTCTTTGACTCATGACCTCCTGCCCACCCCAAACACCAGGTTGCTTTGGTAGATGTCCGGGACAGAGCCAGTGGACTCTTCCTGAGTGAAGAACTGAATCTCAAACTGACATTACCCTCTGATCCTTCTTGGAGTGCATTATGACCAGCTTGGGTGAAGCTGCCACCCAGCTATAAATGCGTCATTTTGACAGGATATTTGAGTCTCAGTGTCTAAGATCTAATGTGCTATTATTAAGTTCTGTGAATTATTGTACTATTGTACAAAGCTTTCTCAATGCAAGGGCCCATGGCTCTCCCCACCTCCCAGAATGGAGTTGATGGGGCAGTGGGGGCAGACCCAATAGAGGGATGGTGGGGACAGACCCTGTCCTTCTAGGTTTGCAGGCTGTGCTTCTGACCCTTGGCAAGTGCAGGAAGGGAAAGTCTGGGGCTTTGCATGAATGAAGGGCAAGAGAGGAACCACTGTCACACCCTGTCCCCAGTTACCCTCAGAAAGGACAAGCTGAGCCCAGAAAGACCACAGGATCAAACTCATCACTTCTGAGAACCAGTGAGATTTCTGACCAAGCTTGTACTTGAAGAGGGTAGAATGAGGCAAAAGCAAGCCCAGGGCCTCCTAAGGCTTCCTCTACACTAAGGTTGGTTGCAGTAGTCAGTGTGGTTCACCCACTGACCACGTGGTACACAGAAGCCCTGTGCTCTTTTAGAATAAAGGAATTGAAAACATCCATGGGTTCCAGAAACCAAAGGGCTTCGAAAGACGAGACCTTACCCCTTTATCTGCAGGTCAACTTGGGATTCTGCCCACCCAAGTTTCATCTAGAACTCCTGGGTCAGTCCACACAGATGTGAGGACAGCAGTGTCCTGATGTGGTGACAACATGGGGAGTGCATGCCTGAGCTCCTCTCCAGGAGGCAGGAGTGGCATCCAACATCGCAGGGGCCCCTCCTCAGAAGGGTGTGTAGAGGGTGGGGCTGTTGGCACTGACTCCATTGTCCCTCCCTTCCTGTCTGAGTAGAGGCAGGCTGGCAGCTGCCCCAGGGACCGTCAGAGCTCATTGTGAAGAGGTCGGCACTGCGGTGTGAGCTTTTCCTCCAGGATCCCGTCAGGGGCGCACACCCAGGGGTCATGCGTCTCCCACTGCCACTTAGTCAGCTGGGCTTTCAGCATCTCCAGCACTTGAGAGAAGTGTGGGTCAGCGGCCAGGTTCTGTGTCTCTCGAGGGTCCCGGCTGACATGGTAGAGTTCCCAGCGTTCCCGGTAGTAGTAATGGTGTAGATCCTTGTACCAGCCTGTGGGCTGGCCAGCTGTGGTTCGGTTCAAGAGGTCCTGGAAGGTCGGCGAGACATAGAAGTCTTGGTCGATGGGAAACGGCATCTTGAAGCTGAGGTTGTGAATGAGGCGGAAGTTCTGGTGGTGTACCGAGCGCATGGGGTAGGACATGGTGACCTCGTGGTGGCTCTGGCTGCCGAAGACGGTGGCCCAAAGGGGCTCTGCCTCCAGCGCTGGCAGGAGGGATCGGCCTGTGAGCTGGATCATCTTTGAGCTAAAGATGGCATAGCTGGGATATGGAATGGAGAACCAGTCCAGGATGGTGGGGGTGAGGTCTACAAAGAAATAGCCCTTAGCAGGGGTCCCTGAGGGACACAGGGCCCTTCGGAATGGGTGAACCTGAGCCTCCGGAAATCCCACTGGCACCCTGTGTGAACAGACCACCAGCAGGGAGGAACAACACTGGATTGCACTTCTTATCATTGGTCACCTCTGGCCTATGGAGCCATAATGGTGTAACCAGAGGATCCGGCTTGCTGAGAACTAGGGCCCTTCTAAAACCCTATGGGTCAGAACCCTGTAAGTTGCTTTGGCCATGGTGTTTGATCATAGCAAGAGAACAATAACTAATATAGCTACTGAGCCATGTCTTCAGGGAATGACAATTTAGCTTTATTTTACTATAGATGAGATACAGTGTTTAAACTAGTGGCTTGAGCAGACCAAGGGAGTCTGGTACCAGCTCCCCTCCCTACAGTTAGACTGATGGGCACCAGTGCCTCTGGTGTCACTGCCCTCTTGTATTCTGCTAATACCTCTGATGGAGAGAATGTGGACCCATAGAGATGAGTGGCAATAGCACCATAAGAAGGTCAAACCAGCGAGGGCTTGGGACATTGAGGGCCACGGGAACTGGATTCTTCAGCCAAGCACAGTTTCCTGAGATAACTTGCAGAGTCCAGGGGTCTGTGTGTGCCCAGGGTCCTGAACTCCCAAACTACCCACCTTGATCAAATTGGCTTCTTTTGGTCAGAGGCCTAAGAGAAACTTGGATCTCCAAGATCTCTCCCTGTGTTGATCTGGCATCACTGGAGGGAATCACCCTTATAAGGCAAACCCAGGAGGTCTGCAGGTCGGGGTGGAGGCTGGTTCCCAGGCCTCAAAGGGGATCCCCTCTTCCACGATGACTCTAGTTTATTGGGTTGACAAAAGTGAGCACACAGGTATTCGTGGTGAAGAGGAGGAAGCCAGCCGGACAGCAGCATGCAGCTCTCTGCTTCCTGTCTGTGGACAGTGTGAGCAGTTCTCTGCTTCCTGTCTATGGACATTGTGAGCAGCTCTCTGCTTCCTGTCTGTGGACAGTGTGAGCAGCTCTTGCTCCTGTTGACACACCTTTCACACCCTGACAGACTGTTCCCTAAAACCACGAACCCAAACAACCTGTTTCTTCACAGCAACAAGAGGAACAGTTAACAAAACCATGTCAGGACACCTTTAATTCCAGCATTTGGGATGCAGAGGCAGGCAGATCTTTGTGAGTTCAAGGCCAGCCTGATCTACATAGTTCCAGGACAGCCAAGGATACACAGTGAAACCCTGTCTCAAAAAAACCCAAAAAGAGGGCTGGAGAGATGGCTCAGTGGTTAAGAGCACTGACTGTTCTTCCATAAGTCCTTAGTTCAATTCCCAGCGACCACATGATGGCTCATAGCCATCTATAATGAGATCTGGTACCCTCTTATGGGGTGCAGGTATGCATGCAGGCAAAACACTATAGATAATAAATAAAAAAAATC
>NC_022014.1:82465709-82467932 GCF_000317375.1 Microtus ochrogaster
ACCTCGTGGTGGCTCTGGCTGCCGAAGACGGTGGCCCAAAGGGGCTCTGCCTCCAGCGCTGGCAGGAGGGATCGGCCTGTGAGCTGGATCGTCTTTGAGCCAAAGATGGCATAGCTGGGATATGGAATGCAGAACCAGTCCAGGATGGTGGGGGTGAGGTCTACAAAGAAATAGCCCTTAGCAGGGGTCCCTGAGGGACACAGGGCCCTTCGGAAGGGGTGAACCTGAGCCTCTCTGGAAATCCCATGGACACTCTGTGTGATCAGATCACCAGCAGGGAGGAACAACACTGGATTGCACTTCTTATCATTGGTCACCTCTGGCTTGTGGAGCCATTAATGGTGTAACCAGAGGATCCGGCTTGCTGAGAACGAGGGCCCTTCTAAAACCCTATGGGTCAGAACCCTGGGTAGGGAGGGCTCAACTACTAATTCTGGGTGGGTCACAGGGTTCCCTCTCTCATGGTTTGGGGTCACACAGAGAGGTAGGTGCAAGCTGGAGCGAGCCTATCTCATAACCCCTGAGAAGAACACAGGCTCTTCCAAGCAGTGGACTGGGCTAGGAAAGTTGCCAGGGGCGGCTTAACTCAGCCCCTCTATCTCCCACACCTGCAGGCTTGTTTGCTCATTCACGGCACAGGTTAGACAACCTTGAGAACCAGTCCCTCAGAGCTGAGTCATGAGAGGCTGTAGACCCTGAGAAAAGGGGAGATACCAAGCTGGTTCTCCAGTGGGTAACCCACCACCCACTAGTACCACCTGGGACCCCACCAGACACTCGGGGGTCATGGCATGACAGGAACAGGCCTCCCAGGTGACTTGTTCTCATGTAATAGAGGAGGCTGTCTCTTCCCTGCCCAGCTGGAGGAGCACTACCTAGGTCAGGGGAGCACTCCAGCATCTGACCCAGTCCCACTGCAGGCTGGCTTCACCTATCCCCTCCCATGAGACAGACAGACAGACAGACAGACAGACATACCTAGGAGGCTCACGTAGGCCTCGCTGACCTGGCCCCAGCGTTGTGGGTGCTCTGGGGATGACAGCAACAGAGGTTCAGCTGTACCTGGCCAGTAAAGGTTGGTCCTGCCACTGGGGAACGGGATCCCATTGTCAGATGTGAAGATGATGAGGGTGTCATTCAGCAGGCCGGCACCTCGCAGCTCCTGCAGCACCAGCCCTACCCCTGAGGAGGGGGAGGAAGGGGAAGGCTCAGGTACATGTATGTGTTCATTTATCCCCGGTTCTGTCACTTTCTGGCCCTGAAACACGCTTTTGTCCTTTCTACAAGCCCACCTCTGTCTAACACCACAGAGCCCCTGAACTTGAGCAGGGTCACAAGGCTTCCATGGACGGCTCATCCCTTAGGACAGCTGTCACACTAGGCAGCTGCTACTGCCCCAAGCTGGCTTCTTGTTTTAGAATCTTGTGTCTGTCCTGTGGAGCCTGAAGACAGGACACCCAGGGCCCTTCTAACAGCGTCAGTAGGAACATGATCCCAGGACTAGTGCCTGCAGGGCTTGAATCCCCACCCTAGATGTCAGCAGAAGTCTGTCACTGTGACCAGTTGTAAGTTAAGGATCGCAGGAGGACATTATCCTCAGGTCCCCAGGTAGGCGCTTCTCAGTGAAGCCAGGAGCAGTGAGTCACTTCTGTAATCCCACACCAGAAAGGCAGAGGCAGGAAAACTGGGAATTCAGAGACAGCCTGGGCTACCTAACGAGTTCCAGGCTAACCTGAGCTATAGCAAGACCCTGTCTCAGAAGACAGCACCAGGGCAATGGCAAATCAGCTGAGAGCTTGCCACGCATGAGTTGGGATCACATCTTGGATCCCAGAAACCCACGTAATTGCCAGGTAAGTGAGAGCCTACCAGGAATTCCAGCCACGGAAGGTAGAAATGGGATCCCCAAAGCAAACTGGCCACAAGACCAGCCGGGTTAGCAAGCTCTAGGTTTGATTGGCAGATCCTGTCTCAGTAAATAAGGTGAAAGAAAATGAGGACGATTTCTAACATCAGCTCAGGCCTCCACATGCACACACACACATCTGTAAACCCATACACACGTGAAAACACACACACACACATATGGAAAATAAAGAAAAACTTGTCATTAAATAAAAAGAAGAGGCTCTGGAGGCAGAGGCAGGCGGATCTCTGTGAGTTCGAGGCCAGCCTGGTCTACAAGAGCTAGTTCCAGGACAGGCTCCAAAGCTACAGAGAAAC
>NC_022014.1:82468379-82472291 GCF_000317375.1 Microtus ochrogaster
AGGGACACGCCACTAAGCAGGGACACGCCGCTAAGCAGGGACACGCCGCTAAGCAGGGACACACCGCTAAGCAGGGAGTGCGAAGCAGAAGCTGGAACCTACAGCAACATGGCCACGAGCCAATGAAAACTGAGGCCTCAGGCCTTCAGCACCCACCCGGTTGTTCACACTGTGTTGAGCCCAGCCTGGCTGGAAGTTCCAGGGCTTGTGGTGGGAGAGACAGTCCGGGTCACTGGAACCCACCTTGGTCCATCCGGCCGATGGTGGTGTACTGGGCGGCTAGGTCTGCACGGGCTGCCGGTGTGTCTGGGACAAAGTAAGGCACCTGAGGCGGAAGGCAGGGGGAGGCGTCTGAGGCTGGATGGGGCATGGGGTATTTTTTACTGCGTGGAAGACAGGGTAGAGTGCCCTCCTCCAACTCTACCATGAACGAACTGGTCAAAACCAGCTTGATTCTATACACACACACACACACGCACACGCACACGCACATGCACACACGCACGCACGCACACACACTACTTCACCTTGGGGATCCAAGGTTCTCTCTGCAGCCCACGCAGAAGGACCTCGAACCCACAGAGTCAAATCTCCTTCTACACATTGTGCCAGATCACAGGGGCAAGGGCTGCACGCTCTAAGGAGGGTGGGGCCCTGGATTTGGGGAGGATGGGTCGGGTGTCTTGGAAGCACAGCAAGGGCCCTTCCTACCTTCACATCCTGGGGGTCGTAGGTCCGCGGCGTCCAGTCTGGAATGAGCCCCATGCCACTCTTCCCGTTGCCAAACTTCTCACAGAAGGTTCCGTACTGGGGCTGGGAGTGCCCACAGCGGTGGGGGTCATGGAAAGCCACATAAAGGAAGAAGGGCCTGGATGCGGGGAGGGGGTCAGTATTGGGGGGGGGTCACGACCAGGCCGCGGTCTTGACCCTAAGAGGCTCAGTTCTTAGGAAGGCACACTTCAGCTTGGCTTACTCCTACCGGCAGGTCACCCTGTCTCCTTCGCTGCCTCACTCTCGCCCCGCCCCTCTTCTGGGTATTTAGAATGTTTTCCTCGGCCCCTGCCACAGTCTGTCCACAGCTGTGGACCCTGGGATGAGAGCCTACGCCCACTGTTGAGGGGTCTGGCCTCCCTCCCCAGAGGGTCCCAGGACAGAACCCTCCATACCTGTCATCCTGACTCTGCAGGAATTTCCGGACTAGCTGCTTAATTCTAGTGATGTTCCGCCCCACCTGCAGCACAGAGCTGTTCTCCTCAGTGAACGCAAAGTCAAAGGGGTACACCGTCTCCGGACCCACATGCTTCTTCCCAATGATGCCTGAGAGAGGACCAGAGATGTCTGTCCCTTATCCTGCCCAAGCCCTGAAAGTGTGGCTGCTGTGGACTTTGGCCCGGTCCTAAGAGTGACTGAGAGCCCAGGACATCCCTCGCCGAGAAGCTAGGAACAGTCACCAAGCGGCCTGGCACCAGCATCCTGACGGGCCCATCCTCACCTGCATGCCCGCTGGCCTGGCAAAGCAGCAGGTCACACAAGCATGAGACTGACTTCAGCTCGGACCAGGAGGGGTCAGAGAGGGACCACTCACCTGTAAGGTGCCCTGCCCACGCCTCACCTGTACGCACTCCAGCCTGGCGGAGCAGCAGCGGTAAGCTCTGCACCTTGTCGAAGGAGTTGAAATGATGCACATCCTGGTGCAGCCCATACATGCCATTCTGGTGCTACAGACAGATGCCAGACACTGTGAGACCAGGCTCCACACCCCACAGCTCATCCCAGGAGCCTTCAGGATGCTGGCCTGAAGGGAGCTCCACCCTCTTCTCCTGTGACAGGGACACCAGCAGGGAGGAAAGGACAAGCTGCACAGAGTTTGATGCAAGCCTGGGCCTAGACCCTGTCTCAGAAAAGGCTGGGGTTGTGCGAGATGGCTCAGCTGGAAACGTCTGATGACGACCTGAGCTCGGTCCCTAAGAACCACATAGCGAGAGGAGAGAACCCACTCCCACACGCTGTCTCTGCCCTCTAAAGACTCACTCACACAAGATAAATTTTAAAATGCAATTCAAAACTTTAGACCAGAAAAACATACTGATGCACGGTCTCCATATGTACCCAACTGTCCGGGAACTCATTCTGTGGACCAGGCTGGGCATGAGGTCACGGAGATCCTCCTGCCTCTATCTCCCGGTGTGCTAGGATTAAAGGAGTTTAAAACAGAGACCTTGGGAAAGAAGTAAGTCCTGACGTGGGCTACAAGGAGCAGGACCCTCAGGGATGCTGAGCTCAGTGTCACAGCTAGTCACAAAGGCGGACAATGGTGAGGCCGCTCGCAGGAGGGCCCTAGAGTCTTCAGATGCAGGGACAGCGTGGAGCGGGGTCTGGCAGGAATGGGCAATTGTATGCAATGAGGATAGCTAGAGGAAATTCTAGAAACGGATGGTGGGGGTGGCTGCTGCCGTGTGATTGGGTTTCACACCATTGACCATGCACCGAAAAACTGTCCAGACGGCAGATTTTATGTTTTATGTACTTTACCATAACAAAAAAGAGGAAGTGCCTTAACATCGCACGGGAGGGCATGACCTACCACAGATCTGAGCATATAGCTGGGGAGGAGGTGTGCAGGCTCTGGGCTAAGCACTATACCCACAAAGCCACGCTTGGACAACCCAGTGATCTGTTAGTGATATCTCACTGTGCCCTCCACATCACAGACAAGGACACTAAGGCACAGAGAGGGATGATGTCTGCTTATGGCCACAGAGCGACAGAGCCACCTGAGCTGATGGGGGTGGGGGGTGTGGAGCAGAGCCCTGGTCTGCACCGGAGATCTCTGGGCTGTATCTGCTCATCAGGAAGCACAGGAAACTGAGCTGCACCTCAGGGCAACAGGGCGGGGGAGGGGCCCTAGAGTCACCTACCCACCCTCCCTCACTCCATCCCGCTAGCTACTCTCACCTGGGGCAGGCCGGTGAGGAGGCTGGCGCGGCTGGGGGAGCAGCTGCTGACAGAGGTGAAGGCATTGCGGAAGATGAGGCTGTGGCGGGCCAGAGCATCCAGATGAGGGGTGGCGATGGCACTATTGTTGTAGGCTCCACTTTCAAAGCCTCCGTCGTCCGCTGAGGAGCACAGAGCAGAGGGTGTGTTGGCTGGGGTGGGGGGTAGTGTTGGGGGACCCAGGTAGTGCTGCAAAGGCTTGGCCTTGTGATTCTCGGGAGGGCAAGATGCTCCCAGAAAGCAGGGTACCCAAGGGAGAGTGGTGCTAGTGATGATACAGGAGCTTGTGAGCAAGCAGGGAACACACAGGCAGGCAGGATCCCTGACTGGATGTGTTATCAGGGAGAGATGGTGCCGTGGCTTGCATGAAACCCAATTCTCAACACTCAGGTGGGGCCTAACAGATGGGCTAGTGGGGGAAGCACGACACCCCAACAAACTTGGTGTCCATGTAGGCCTGTTAGTAGGTGGTTGTAGGCAGACTGCTTGTTTGTTCCCGGCCTCCCAGACCCAAAATAATCACACAGAAACTGTATTAATTAAAACACTGCTTGGCCATTCATTTAGGCATACTGCTAGCTAGCTCTTATATCTTAAATTAACCCATCTCTATTAATCTGAGCATCAAAACGAGATGGTGGCCTACCAGCAAGTTTCCAGCTGGTGGCCTGTGTCTTTTTTCCTCCAGCGACTACATGGCGTCTCTTTGACTCCGCCTACTCCCTCCTCCTCTATCTGCTTGGAATTCCCGCCTTGCCCCATTCTGCACAGCAACAGGCCCAAAGCAGCTTCGAGGGGAATCCCACATCAGGTGGTGGCCTGGTGTAATCAGTGCAGGCTACTGAGCTACCCTGGGCTCTGCAGACACTTCACAAGGTGCCAGCCAGCCAGGAGAGCCACGCCCAGGACACAGCTGAG
>NC_022014.1:82473691-82484996 GCF_000317375.1 Microtus ochrogaster
CTGTGTGTGTGTGTATGTTAATCTCAATTTTATGCTTTGTGGATATTTTGCCTGCATGTATACACTTGTGCCCACAGACACCAAAAGCGGTGTCAGATGCCTCACAGCTGGAGTTACAGGCAGTTGTGAGCCGCCATGTGGGTGCTGGATACTGAACTGAGTCCTCTGGAAGAGCAGCCAGCCCTCTTAACTGCTGAGCCAGCTCTCCAGTCCCGAGTCTGTAGGGTTTGTGTTGTTATAGCTATCCAAGCTGAGATAGGACCGAATCTCCGCAGCTACATAGTCTGGGCTCCGGAAGGCTCCGGGACCAATTCCTACCCGGTGTGTGTGCAGCCTGAGCCGGCTTCATTAGTGCCCCGCTACTCCCCGCCCCTGCCCCGTGGAGATGTGACCCGTAGTGGTGCTGACACAGCACTGTTTATGTTACAATTACCCAAATGACCTGCCCAGACACAGCAGAGTTTATCAGAAAGAGTGGGTCTGGCCCGGGGCCAGACCTCAGAAGGATTGGACTGTCACAAGCCAGGCACTGATCACTCAAACAGGAAGTCTCGTTAATGCTGGGGGAACTTGGGGTTCCTAAGAGGAGCTGAGGGAGTTTGTGTGGGCCGTGGAGGGCTGTACCTTTGAGGCAGCGGTAGAGAGCAGTTGGACTGGGACACCCTGCAACTCGGGTACCAGTCTCTCTTTTGGAACTTTCTCAGCGATCTGTGAACCCCCTAGCTCTGCAAGACCGCTCAGCCTAAGTAGCTGGGCTCCACGGGGTTTCCCTGGCTTCTTTGACTACAGATGAGGGAATGCTGGGCCAGACAGGGCAGGGCAGAAGCGGGAGGGCCAGCCGCACGTAGTGCCACTAGGAAGAATCCCGCATCATGGATGGCAGGGGGGCTGCAAGGGAACTGGCGGCGCACCGGAGTCACCACGGGCCACAAGAGGGGAGGAGTAGAGTGGCCGCTTCTGGAGGCAGCAGCAAGCGGCCGTGGACGGCCAGCCAGGGGCGGCGACACTCACCAACCATCAGCAGCACATTGCGCGAGTGCACACTGCAGAGTCCCAGAAGCAAAAACACCAAGCAGCAGGACAGTCCCTTGGTGTGCATGGCGGCACCCGCCTGGGTGAGCGGTTCCGGTTCGGTCCCTCCCCACGGTCACGTGCACGCTCAGCCCCGCCCACGTCCTGCCTACTCTGTCCCTGAGATTCCTGCCAACTCAGCTTCGGCCACTTTGGGAGACCCCAGAGCTTCAGCGTCCAGTGGGTGAGTCTGAATCCGTGGAGTGGAGGGAGGGAGTGTGCAGCCGCGGGGGCTGGGATCATCCGAAGCTGTGGATGCGCGGCCAGCGCTGGGTCCCCGGGTACCTCCTAGTCCGAGGACCCTCCCCCACCGAGTCCCACAGCAATCTCGGCCTCCTTCAGCCTTGCTCCAGGTTCTCAGCCTTGCTCCAGGTTCTCAGGATGGCTTGTGTTCCCCACTGGGACCCCAGGAGTCAGGGTCCCCACTGGACCCGTGCTAGCGCGGCGTAGGTGGTGGGGGTGGGGAGGAGTGGACTTTGTCCAGAACAGCACTTCAAGGGCTGGGGAGGGTGGACCAGTGGTGGGGAACCAGCTATGATTCTGGGATTCTGTATGTGTGTGTGCCAGGATTTTAGCGGATGCTACACGCACCTAAAATTAATTCGGGAGCTCTGGTTGGTCTTTGGAAAGCCAACTAGAATTCCCAGGGCCCCTCTCTTGGGCTATGAATGCCACAGGTGGGTGCTGGGTAACTTCTAGGATGTGAGCCTCCTGCCACAGTTCAACGGTGCCCTCCTCAGTGGTGGGTGGGGCCCTTCCTCTGTGGTGGCCTCAGCGGTGGTGCACACTTGAAATCTTGGCGCCCCTAGGGCCCCCGAGGCTGCCCACCCACACTCTGGTCAGCCAGAGGAGGCCTGAGCCTGCAGGACCTGCTTCTGTCTGGGCTGGTACCATCAGGATCTTTGGAGAGAGGATAAAATAAAGGAACGGATACTTCAGAGCCTAGAATTTAGTCTGGCTAAATTTTACCTGGTTTGTTGGTAGGTGTTGCCAATGGAGATACACCCAGACTTGGTGATTGTGGGGTTCAGGGGATGAGGAGCCTTCCTGAGTCCTTGGTCCAGGCTCATGTGCACAGGTCACTGGCTCCCTTTTCCAGATCACCATGGTTTGGTGAATTTAGCCACCTGACTCAGCCTCCCTCTCACAAAAGACAGATTCTCTCTTCCTGAGGTCCATGAAGGGGGCTACTACAGGACATTGACACCTCCCAAACCCACCGCCTATCACTGCTCTGTGTCATGCATGCCCAGCCACACTCTAGGGAATCCGTCCTCCGTGAAAGGTCTGCTCCAGCCTGGACATGGCGCCGGACACCTGCTGCTGCTCTCGTGGGACCCTGAAGAGGAGACTGCCCATTCTGGCCTGGCTGCCTGTCTACTCACTGCAGTGGCTGAAGATGGACTTCATCGCTGGACTCTCCGTGGGACTCACGGTCATCCCCCAGGCTCTGGCCTATGCAGAAGTGGCTGGACTCCCACCCCAGGTGACATAGCTGACCCCTCTGCCATCTGTCCCTCCCCATCCTGACCCTTCCTTGTCCCTCAGTGTCTGTCCACAGGCAGAAACACCAACAGGGAGTCAGACACTCTCGTGGGTCCAACCCTGGTGGCCTCTTAACTGTTGTTAATGTGTCTAATCTCTTAACTGGTAAGACCTAACATGTGACTGCCTTACGGTGCCAAGCTGGTCCTAGATTTTCCAGCTGAGGCCAGCATCATGACTTAATACTTAGGGCTGGAGAGATGACTCAGCAGTTAAGAACTTCCACAGCTCCTGCAGAGGACCTGGGTTCAGTTCCCAGAATCCATGTGGTGAAGCTCCTAAAAACCACTTGTAACTCTAGTTACAGGGGACCCAACGCTGACCTCAGAGGTCACCTGCACTCACACGGAACGCATCCATAATTGCAGGCAGAATCATCATGAACATAAAGTTAAAAAACAAAGCCGGGCAGTGGTGGCGCACACCTTTAACCCCAGCGTGCAGGAGGCAGAGGCAGAAGAAGGTAGATCTCTGTGAGTTCGAGGCCAATCTGGTCTACAGAGCGAGTTCCAGGACAGCCAGGACTACACAGAGAAACCCTGCCTTGACAACCCAAAATAAATGAATAAATAAGAATCTATAGAAAAACAAACAATTCTCAGACTCACAGATATAAGCACACAGCCCTGAGCTTCGAACAGACAACCCCCAGTCCCCCACCATTAGTAGTTAATGGGAAAAGGGGGTGCATCCTCCGGGGCATGCTGGGGTGCCCAAGTACGGGGTTGACAACAGAGACGTGGGTGTATGGGGACCAGCCTGGACCTCCTGGTGCTCACCGCTGCCTTTCCCCAACAGTATGGCCTCTACTCGGCCTTCATGGGCTGCTTCGTGTATTTGTTCCTGGGCACCTCCCGGGACGTGACTCTGGGCCCCACGGCTATCATGTCCCTCCTGGTGTCCTTCTACACGTTCCACGAGCCCGCCTACGCCGTGCTGCTAGCCTTCCTATCTGGGTGTATCCAGCTGGCCATGGGCTTCCTGCATTTAGGTAAGACCGCTTTCCTGTTGTGGGAGGGGCTTCATGGCTGCCGTTCCTGGGGTACTAAGTCCTCCTAGGGTGCCTTTCTTTGCATCGCTGTATACAGGGAGGGTCAGCCTCCAACTCCGCTGTAGGGGCCAGAATAGAGCCCTTGTAGAAGTGTTGGGGACCCACATCCTAGACCTGTCCCGCCTTCAAAATGTCTAGAATATGTGTGTGGAGGACAAAAAGGCTCTGTGCACGCAGGTGAACACTGGAGAAGCCAGCAAAGCCAAACGTAGCTCACCTCCTCAGTGGAGTGAGGCTCTGCCCACGTCTTTCAGAATGTCTGTCCTTACTTTTCCCAGGCCCCCTTGAGTATTGCTTTTAGAGCATAAAACCCATTCTTTTTTTCTTTTCTTTTCTTTTTTTTTTTTTTTTTCTTCTGGTTTTGGTATTTCAAGACAGGGTTTCTCTGTGTAGTCCTGACTGTCCTGGAAGTCACTCTGTAAACCAGGCTGGTCTTGAACCCAGAGATCCACCTGCCTCTGCCTTCTGAGTGCTGGGATTAAAGGTGTGTACACTGCCACACCTGACAGATAAATCCCATTCTCACGAATGATGTCAGCCATACTTTACAACAGCCTAAGTGACTTCTATGTTATCTTAGGGCCGGGTCAATCCTGACACCCACAGGCAATGTGTTTACCTCAGTCAAGCTCCCTAGACTCTAAACCATGGGCACCATCTCTACGCCAACAGTACCCATTCCTGTGAAGGAAGCCAGATGTACTTTGCAAAGAATCTCAATGTAAACATGTTTTATATTATTGTGCACTTGGACTGAGTTCATTGTTATCCTAATATTTTTTCCCAAAATTGTGCTGTGCTTAAATATGGCTAGAGTAGAATGATGTTGGCCAGACTCTAGAAGCTCTGATCTAGGGCTGGTTACAATACAACAGGCTGAGCCGGGTTCATTCAAGCCTGCAGGGGAATCGCCACAGATATGAGGCTGGGAAGATGTCTCACAGCTAAGCACGTGTCCTCCTCTTGCAGAAGACCTGGGTTCGATTCCCAGTAGCCACCTGGGCAACTCAGAACCATAACTATAGTTTCAGGGTGTCTGGCATCCTCTCCTGGCCTCTCTTCACACGGGCACACATGGTGCACATAAACTCACACAGACACACACACATACATTTTTAAAAATAAATCTTTAGAAAAACGGTCTAGAGCAGCATGCAGGCCCATCATCCCTTAGCTGTGGAGTCAACCCCCAGCCCCCCTGTGCCATTTCTCCCTGCCCACGCATACCCTTTCTCTGAAGCTGAGTGGATTAAATGTTCATTCCTCTCTCTGTTGGCCACAGGGTTTCTACTCGACTTTATCTCCTGCCCTGTCATTAACGGCTTCACTTCTGCTGCCGCCATCACCATTGGCTTTGGACAGATCAAGGTAGGCCCAGAGTCCATCTGGACTCTGCCCCTGCGGCTGCTGTTGCCATGCCTGAGAGTACAACCAAGCCAGTCCTGCCTGTCGCCTGCTGGGGCCTGTAGCTGTCTGTTCCCCAGGGAACGAGAAGCACATGGTGCTCTCACGCGCCTCCTCTTTAGGCAGGTGTTAAATGATGATCAGTTTCTCAGTGGGTAGTTTGGGGCTGGCTGCTGTATCCCTGGCTTTAATGGCATCTGTGCCCGGGTGCCTGATGGGCCCCCCAGGGTGTTTCTGTCCTGTCCTTACTTGTTTGGCAGACTTCTGGTTGCTGACCCAGCTCCCGCAGCCATCTCCCGGACCTGACCTTGAGGCACGGCTTTGCTGGGGTGGTCCCTCCGTTTTCCTTTACCATTTTTTGAGCACATCAGACTTACCTTTTTTATTTTATTTATTTTTTTTTTTACTGAAACTCATGTTCTTCGGTCACCCAACAGCAGAATTTATTCTGTCCACAGCCGGCCCCCAGGGATGGGATTGGGTGCTCAGTGTCAAGTGGGCAGCCAAGTGCATGAAGAGAGGAACTGACCTCTGTCCTGTGCTGGGCAACTTGGGCCCCTCGTGGCCTACCCAGAGCCACACCCCTGTCTTGTGACCCTGTGTCACCACTCACAGCTCCACAAGGCATGCTTCCCAAGGCCAGGGGCTGCTCCACCTCTCTGGTGCGGGCCTGAAAATCCAGGGTAGGGGGGGCGACCGACCTTTGCTTTTTCTTCATTTATTTTTTCTTCTTTTTTTTCCCCCCACTCTGACTGCTAGGCACGAGGTCACACTTTCATGCATCTAACTCCCCACACATCAGACCCCAGATGACAGGCTTGTCACTGTGTCCACTTTAAAACCAGCAAACAGCCAGGTGGTGGTGGCGCACGCCTTTAATCCCAGCACTCGGGAGGCAGAGGCAGGTGGATCTCTGTGAGTTCGAGACCAGCCTGGTCTACAAGAGCTAGCTCCAGGACAGGCTCCAAAGCTACAGAGAAACCCTGTCTCGAAAAACCAAAAAAAAAAAAAAAAAATAAAAAAAAATAATAAAACCAGCAAACAACTTAGCAAACTGTGGGGAAGCACAGTGAGGAGGGGTATGCACACTTGTCAGGGCGTGCCAGGGTCTTTTCTGTGAGGAAAACAACATAATTCAATTTTAGCGATAAACATGCACTACATTTTATTTTTCCCTTCCCTTGTGAGAATGCAATGGCCCCTTTGTGGTCATAATGCCAGCAGTGGGATCCTTCTCTGCACTCTGCTTTTCCCTGCTGGCTGCCTACCAGATTTTGAAAGCATGACCTGCTGCCGAGCGGTGGTGGCACACGCCTAGAATGACCTGCAGCTTTCTGACGTGCCTGGGCCGTGAGTCACCCAGGATACACCTGTGCTTACCTACCCAGAATCCACCTGTGATTACTTATCCAGAGTTCCTACACCTCAGTGTCTGTAGCAGGTATCAGGCTGTCACAGCCTGTCACCGCCCCTACGAGACTTCATGAGATAAAAAAAAACAAAGCCAGAGAGTAGGGTCCCTTTTTCTGAAGGCCGTCAGCACCCAGCTCCCTCAGAGCCCTGCATGTCTGTGTGTTGTTTTGTGGCAGGTGTGGTTTTTCCTTCTGGTTGGTGGAGGTGGTGCTAGCAGTGATGGACAACTTTGAGCCAGTGTCTGCAGGTGCTTAGAGGCAGCCGGGACTCCTGACCACACAGCCGTAGAACTGGGGTCCCAAGCTGGCATTTTGTCTTTACTAAGATAACTCCCCTGGGCAGTGGTGGTGTGTGCCTTTAATCCCAGCACTCAGGAGGCAGAGGCAAGAGGATTTCTGTGAGTTCGAGGCCAGCATGGTCTACAGAGAGAGTTCCTGGATAGACTCCAAAGCTACACAGAGAAACCCTGTCTCGAACAACCAAAAAAAAAAAAAAGGCAACTCCACTCTCCTGCCTCAGGGCCTTGAGTGATCAGCTGTTGGTCTCCTGGGAGCCCTGAGGCAGCACGGCCCGGGGATTGGGGTCCAGCATGGGACTTCGGGGGCTTCTGATGGGGAAAGTGTGAGCAGCTGGCCTCTGGTGAGTGACTGTCTGATGACTCCTCTGTCTGAACAGAACCTGCTGGGACTGAAGAACATCCCCCGGCAGTTCTTCCTCCAGGTCTACCACACCTTCCTCCACATCGGAGAGACCAGGTACCTGTCGACTTTTGTCCATCTTGACCCCGTCCACACCCCCACCTCAGCCCCATCCGGGTGGCATTTGTTCTGTCTCACAGGGGCCCTTAAGAGCAGTGCTGTCCCAAGTCAGACCTGCAGACACCCAGGCCAGGTCAGACCCGCAGTCAGCAGCATTTTAGCAAGACCTGGGCAGCGTGGACAGCGTCCCTAGCGCCTCCTTCATCAACGTCTTGCTCCCAGGGTTCTTAGGGAGGCAGAGAACACAGACCTAGCACCGACAGCTGATGCAAACACAGAGCCCGGGCAGCAGGCAGGGCCAACGGGCCTTGGAGAGCTGGGGCACCCGCAGTGGGGCTTATCCTTCAGGGTGAGCAGCTGGGCGGGAACCAGCCTGCCCCTTATGCCGGAAATTACTTGGGGAGCCACCCAAGCCGAGGGCAGTTGGCTGCTGCTCCCAAGGGCCTGAAGCCAGTAGCACGGTGCTTGCTCCCGTCTGCCCTGGTGGAGGCAGAGGACTGAGATTGGCCAGTCCCAGCCCAGTACAGTGTTAGTAACAGGTGTCCCTGGCCGTGCAATCCCAAGCCCTCCAAACCTCTTGGGAACAGCCTAAGCAGAGAACATGTGACTGAAAACCAGTCCAGTAATCCAGTTGCCGTGAGGACGATGCGCCTCTCACATCGGAGCCCTCAGAGGAGTGTATACGTCAGAGGCCAGAGAAGTTCTGAAATAGGATAGAGATGTAGGTTATTCAGGAGAAGGTGGAAAGGGCAGAGAGAGACTTGCAGCAACAGCTACCACTGAGAGCTGTACTCTCGTCTGTGGTCCTGGCATTTGGAATGCGAAGGCAGGAGGATTGCAAATGTAAGGACTGCTTCAGCTGTACAGAGAGACCCTATCTCCATAGAAGGGAAGGATAGCCACAGCACCCCGTGGGCCCTCGCTGCTGAGTCGGGTGCTGACCGACCCTATCTCCACAGGGTGGGCGACGCCGTCCTGGGGCTGGCCTGCATGGTGCTGCTTCTGGTGCTGAAGCTGATGCGGGCACGCATGCCTCCTCCCCATCCTGAGACGCCCCTTGGCGTGAAGTTCAGCCGTGGACTGGTGTGGACTGTCACAACGGGTGAGAGGACCTGTTGGCCGAGGAGCCGGCTCCACAGAGGTCATGCTGGGGGCGTAGGTGCTTCCGACCCACAGCCGAACTGAGGACACATGGCCGCAGATAGTTTCAGACTTAAATGGCTTTGTCCCGCCGGGGACATTAGCGATCAATATGGCTGTCATGAAGTGTTGTTGTTTGTTTGAGACAGGGTTTCTCTGTAGCCCTGGCTATCCTGGAACTTACTCTGTAGACCAGCCTGGCCTCAAACTCACAGAGATCTGCCTGCTTCCGCTGAGATTAAAGGTGTGTGCCACCACTGCCTGGCTAAATGTAAATAGTTTTGAATCAGTAAGGTGTACCTTCTGATCACAATGAATTGAATAAAAAAAAATCAGTAGTGGCCAGGTGTAGTGATTTATGCCTTTAATCCCAACTTGGGAATCAAATGTAGATGGGTCTCTGTGAGCTCGAGGCCAGCCTGATCTACATAGTGAGTTCCAGGACAGTCAGGGCTACACAGAGAAACCCTGTCTCAAACAAACAAACAAGCCACTTATAAAGTAATAACTAAATTGTCAGAAGCAGTGAAGACTGTGTCTCACCAATCTCTCCCTGCTTCTGTCCCAGCTCGCAATGCCTTGGTGGTCTCCTTTGCGGCCCTAGTTGCTTACTCCTTCGAGGTGACAGGACGCCATCCTTTCGTTCTGACTGGAAAGATAGAGGAGGGGCTCCCTCCTCTGCGGGCCCCACCCTTCTCAGTGACCAGAGACAATAAGACCGTCTCCTTCTCAGAGATGGTGCAGGTGAGCATGACTGGGCCGGGTCCTCGAGATGGGTGTCTCAGGAAAGTGGAGAAGGAGCCACATAGGACGCATGCCTCTCTAACTCAAACTCCTTCCTCCTGTGGACACCGGGAAAGGATGCCTTTGCTGGGTTCTTGGTGCCTCTCTTTTCACGATGCGGTGGTGTTTCCTCTCTGGTACAAATTCACGCTCCTGCGCTTGGGCAGTATTTGCCTCCGATAGTCACCAAGAAGGACCATCCGCCTCAGCAGGTCCCTGCTTGGAAAGACCCTCCCTGAGCACAGGACAACAATTCTCTCTCCCTCTCTCCTCCCAGGATATGGGGGCCGGACTGGCTGTGGTACCTCTGGTGGGTCTCCTGGAGAGCATCGCCGTGGCCAAATCCTTTGGTAAGATGCCCACCGCCTATAACTCCCCCAACACACATACACACACAAGCCCACTCCAGGCTCCTGCTTCCTGGTGTGTTTGCCTATTCTAATTTTTAAAATTAGAATTTTAATGCAGGTAATGCGTGCTCATGTTTTCAATAATGCGGGGGGCGGGGGTAGGGATTAATGGACATCCGTAAACTAAAGTCCAGAAGGCTTCACAGACTGAAGGGGAGCCAGCATGGCGCAGGCGCTCTCAGAACGCAGTCTGTGGAAGTTGGCCACACTCCTAGCTCCCGGGGTCCTGGCGAAGGACACTCAGTGCGCTGTCAGAGGGCTCTGTGGGTGAGGGACACCACCAGGATATGATGTTAGCATGTTGGCAGCCTGCCCTGTGGACGCACTAGTTCCGCTATGGAGGAGCGCTTGCTGGTTTCTGGGGTGCGGATGCTCCTACCAGGCTGGAGCTGAGCATGATGTTTGATGAGCTGGTATGAAATGTTTGTTAGGTACCGATTTGTTCACCAGCGCAGCCTCTCACAGTGGGCAATGGAAACCTCACTGATCACAGTGACATGGGGTCCAAGAAGCAGCAAGCTGTGTTATTGTTTTTAATGTAATTTGTTGAATTGCAAGATTTTTAAAGATTAATTTATGTGTGTGTGTGTGCACACGCGTGCGCACACACATACGCACACATGAATTCAGATGCCTGCAGAGGCCAGAAAGTGTCCAATCCCCTGGAACTGGAGCTGCAGGTGTTGGTGAACCACCTGATGAGGGTGGGAGGAGCTGAACTCAGGTTTCCTGCAAGAGGAATAAGCTTTCTCCACCCTGGGTCATCATTCCAGCCCCAAAATGTGTTTATTTATTTGTTTGTTTTTGAGACCAAGCCAAACTATGTAGCCTTGACTGGCCTGGAACACCCTGCTAGACCAGAACTACTGAGTGCTGGGATTAAAGTGAGCCACCACATCCCGCTGAAATGTTTTAATTTAATCAGTAGGAAAGGCTGGACTTTAAACTTCAACTTTAGTACTTGGCTCACAAAATTCCTAAAATTTTGACCCCTTGTTTTCCCCTCTGGCTCAATACACATCCAGGATCTTGCCATTCTAAGGTGGGACTCTTAAATCCTTCACTTGCCCCGCCAGTCAGCGGGTTTTTTTTTTGTTGTTGTTTGTTTGTTTTGTTTTTTCAAGACAAAGTTTCTCTCCAGCTCTAGTGCCTGTCTTTGAACTTGCTGGCCTTGAACTCACAGAGACCCGCCTGCCTCTGCCTCCCGAGTGCTGGGATTAAAGGCGTGCGCCACCACCGCCCGGCTCAAGTCAGCAGTTCTTCCAGCTCTGCATCATCAGTGCCCTGTGTTCTAATCCATCAGCACGGCAGGTCCTCTTCGCTACAGGGACAGGGTGATTCTGAAGAAGAAACCCAGGGCTTGGGATGGGGTTCAGTGCTGCAGCATTT
Source organism: Microtus ochrogaster (assembly GCF_000317375.1). NCBI lineage: Eukaryota > Metazoa > Chordata > Mammalia > Rodentia > Cricetidae > Microtus > Microtus ochrogaster. Next base: position 82,484,656 of record NC_022014.1, read on the forward strand.
GCCTGACTTGTGCAGTCTGGATTCTGCCCCCAACAACACACACGGTCACCAGCAGACATGATGCATGCTTTCAGAACTCCATACATCATGCTTCCTGCCTTCCTGCCTGATCCTGGTTGTGCCTGGAACAAATTCCTTCTCCAGCAATCCAGCTCTTTGTCCCTTACCCCAATCAGACCCTAGTTTAGGCATACTGGTCTACCCCAGCACTCAGAGGCAGACTTTGTGAGTTCAAGGCCAGCCTGGTATTTATAGGGAGTTACAGACTAGGGTCACGCAGCAAAATCCTGTCTCAACCTCCCCTTCATATTTTATTTGTACATATGAATGCCTGTATGTGC
>NC_022014.1:82485144-82486033 GCF_000317375.1 Microtus ochrogaster
GATCTCTGTGAGTTCTAGGCCAGCCTGGTCTACAGAGCTAGTTCCAGGACAGGCTCCAAAGCCACAGAGAAACCCTGTTTCGGAAAAAAAAAAAAAAAAAAAAAAAAAAAAAAAAAGAATGCCTGTATGTATGCGCACCACATGTATGCTGTGCCTGCAGAGGCCAGGAGAGGGCACTGCACCCCTTGAACTACAGTTAGAGACAATTGTGAGCCACCATGTGGTACTGGGAACCGAACCCGGTCTTCTGCGAGAGCAGCAAGTGCTCGTGACCAGGGAGCCATCGCTCAGCTCCTGCTTTTGGATTTTAAGCATCCCTTAGTTTAGATCAAGCGTGTTCAGTTTGTGTGTGCTTTATGTGTGAACTTACCATGCAACTTGGGACCACATGTGACTTGTTCTTGTGCGCCACTGACAGCGTGTGTGTTGTCCTTTCTCTTCAGCGTCTCAGAACAACTACCGCATCGACGCCAACCAGGAGCTGCTGGCCATCGGTAAGACCCGCCTGGTCCCAGTGACTGTGTGTCTGTCTGTGTGATGTTTGTGGGGGGAGAGGCCTTCGACATCTCAGCTTGGACCTGTCCTCAGGCGTCCAGTCTGTTCCATGCAGCCCCTCCCCGGTGGTCTGTTCCTCCGCTGGCCAAGAGCCTGCGGAGCCTGCCCAAAATCTAGAGCCTTGCCCTGTGCCAGGGAGGGAGCTGGAGGGTGCAGCCAGGTGGACTCACAGGCGAGTCTCCTGAACATTGGGCCCAGGAGTGTGCCCTCCCTCCAGGTAAGGGCATGTGGGTCAGTGAGGACTCTCAGGTGGGTCTCTGGGGTCTGTGTCAGGCTTAGTTGCACTTTCTTTTGTCCCTACAATCTAACGTGTGTACTGATGTGTTTTGAAACA
>NC_022014.1:82486722-82490106 GCF_000317375.1 Microtus ochrogaster
GGGGGGGGGGCACTGTCTTACCATGTATGAAGCACTGAACTTGATCCTGGCATTACGAGGGGTAAAAGTAGCACCTCAACCCCCACTACCAACACATAATAAATAAGTAAACAAGTCAGTAAGAGCAGAGGACTGTCCTAATGGCAGTGGTGTCCCCAGGGTGCCTTTTGGTTTAGCCTTTACCGGATCCCTTGGTTCTGATAAGTCGCTCGTGAAAAGATGGCTGAGCAGTTGCTGTATAATGTTGTGTCTTGAGCAGGCCTTGAACCTGCAGTTTCCGGGATAGGTCATTGTAAAGATTCCTGGGTGGGATGGATGTTGGGTAGCCAGAGTGTGGGTCCAGCAAGGTATGGTCCTGGATTCCATGTGGTCTGGAGTGTGACCTGGGGAAGGCATCTTGCCAGCCTTGGCCTTGGGTCCCTCGACTTGTCATTCACAGCAGTTGTGTCTCAGGTGCTCAGGTGGATGTCGTACTGATACCGTCTCTAAGGTGTCACCAGGCCTCACGTGGCGAGGCCTGAGCCAGATCTGCTTTGAACCTAGAACAGGTAGGACATGGTGGCCCACACTGTGGTCTCGGCCCTCAGGAAGCAGAGACAATGGCTCACAGGCTCAGGGTCATTCTCAACTACATACCAAGTTCATGCACAGCCTGGGCTACATGAGACCAGGGCTTGGAGAGGTGGCTCAGTGGTTAAGAGTAACAGGTGCTCTTCCAGAGCATCCGGGTTCAATTCCCAGCAACCACATGGTGACTCCCAGCTGTCACTAACTCCACTTCCAGGGGCTCAGGGAACTTAGCGGAGCCTTACATGCAGGCAAAGAAAAAGAAAAAATCAAGCTGGGCGGTGGTGGCGCACGCCTTTAATCCCAGCATTCGGGAGGCAGAGGCAGGCGGATCTTTGTGAGTTCGAGGCCAGCCTGGTCTACAAAGTGAGTTCTAGGAAAGGCTCCAAGCTACAGAGAAACCCTGTCTGGAAAAACAAAAATCTAGAATTAGAGATGGGAGTAATAAATTAGACTCTGGCGAGGTGAGTGTGATCAAGATCCGGATTCCTTCCCTGGAACAGCGTGGTTGCGGCGTCCCAAGTTCTTCCCTCCGTCTTTTCCCCTGTGTGGGTCTGCATTTGACCCCTAACCTCCACCTGCTGCTATTCCTCCTGTCTGATGTTCCCGCCCCTCTTGGTAAACATCTGCTCTCTCCCCAGGCCTCACCAACATGCTGGGCTCCCTCGTCTCCTCTTACCCCGTCACTGGCAGCTTTGGGCGGTGAGTGGCCACGTTCTTTCTTCCCTGTTCATTTAGGGCCGGCAGGGTCCAAAGACCTCTTATCCCCCCCCACACACACACCCTCAACCGTATTGTACTGTTCCCTCCTCATTACTCCACCGGGCATTCTAAAGACCTCTGGGAAGCTGTGGCCATGTCCACAGCAAGGGAGGTTACACCTGCCCTTCAGGACAGCTCCTAGCACCCCAGCCCTGCATTTAGAGGTAGAATCCCTGGCCCATCCAAGTCCTCCAGGCATGCTGCTGTCTGAGTTAAATTCCGAAAGAAAGTGGGAAGAGAGCATAGTAGTGCACCTTTAGTCCCAGCACTTGGGAGGCAGAAGTAGATGGATCTCTATAAGTGAGGTCAAGGCCAGTCTGGTCTACTTAGTGAGTTCCGGAACAGCCAGATCTATGGGGGGGGGGGGGAGAGAGAGAGAAGAAAGGGAGGGAGGGAGGGAAGGAGGGAAAGAACAGGAAAAAATGGGGACATAAAGGTCTCAATCTCTGCCCTGTTGAGTCAGGTTTGGAGGCAGTCTTTCCTGGATTCTGGAAGATGGGATGGGGGAGCCCCGTGCCTAAAGAGGAACTGTGTATTCCTCAGGAGAAACTTAGGATGTGGGGGCAGAAGAGGGACAACCTTAAAGGAATTGGAGTTCTTGATCAGTGTTTTCAGACTTAATAATGAATAGTAGATATTAGAGAAAGCAGGACAGCCCACCCACCCCTTCTGAAGAGCTGTTGGCAGTCATGGCTGCCCGGGGACAGGGAATCATTTTCTTCAGCAGTGTGGCCAGCAGTGAGTTGCCCGTGCTCTGGTTAACAGCCCTGTTCACACCAATGCTTGTGCAAGGAACTCTAATTAAACTCGGGGCCATCAAAACACAAGGCATGAATAAGGGGAGAGATATGTTAGGGAGAGAAAGGGGTCCAGAGGAAGTGGAAGGGGCATGGGAGAGAGGAATGGGAGATGGCAAGATAAACTTGAATAAAACTGTCAAAAGGGTTAAGAATAAAAAATAGACCACTAGGGAGATTGAGCTCAGTGCCCTGCGGCCACCTTAACTCAGTCGCCTGTGCCTGTTGTCAGCTCCACCTGCCCTCACTTCCAGCACAGGTCTCCCTGAAAGGTCAGCCCCAGGATGAGGCCAGACAGCTCCCCTCTCAGCCACTGGGGATTGACAGGTTTCTTCCCGTTGTCTTCCAGGACAGCTGTGAATGCCCAGACTGGGGTGTGTACCCCAGCAGGAGGCCTGGTGACTGGTGAGCCCCCCACCAGTGGGAATGGTGGAGAAGGGAAGAGGCCATGGTTCTCTAACTGCTTAGGTCATTCCTACCAAGTCTGCGTGGGCCCACAGCTGTGTCCCATCGGACACCAGGCCCCTCCACACCTCAGCTTAGGCTGCATCATTTTGTGGGTGCCGGGTGGGAACCCGTCCCCCAGATGACCCCTCCCCACAGGTGTGCTGGTGCTGCTCTCTCTGGACTTCTTGACTTCACTCTTCTACTACATTCCCAAGTCTGCGCTGGCTGCCGTCATCATCATGGCTGTGGCCCCACTCTTTGATGCCAAGATTCTCAGGACGCTCTGGCGTGTTAAGAGTACGTACACGCATTCAAGGTGGGCAGCCTCCGACACGGCATCTGAATGCCAAGGGCATCTGTTATTCCCCTCCCAGCCTGCAGCCCTACTTTGGACTAGAGCTGGGGCATTGTGGTAACTTAGGAAAGAACACACAAAGAGCCAAGAGACAGGTCCGTCACTCAAGTACCGCCACCCTAGCTCAGGAGACAGTCCTGTCACTCAGGGTAGCGGCTCGGGAGGAGCCGTAATTTGGCCCACACAAAGCTGAGCCCAGTGGAGACTGGGGTTCCTTCCATTCCGTCCCCCACCCTCCTCCCACATCCCTTTCTCTTCCTATGGATGGGTGACTGCCCGGCCCCTCTTTACAGCCTTTCCGACTCACCGACTCCTAACCCGAGCGTCCCTGACCCAGTAGTTCCTTTAGCGGACCAGAGCTAAGTCCCTTTTCTTCATTGGCCACAGTTAACAGATGTAAATGACCAGTTGTTCTGTGTCTGGTCTTCCTGTGTGTCCACATGTCGTCTTTAGGAC
>NC_022014.1:82490629-82495081 GCF_000317375.1 Microtus ochrogaster
TAGGACGGCCTCAGAGTGCGTTACTCTGTGTGTGTGTGGGTATAACATGTCATCTGTAGGACGGCCTTGGAGTGCGTTACTGTCTGTGTGTGTGGAATAGGCTCCGTGGAGGGTGGGCAATGTCTGGGCTGCTGCATCAGAAGTGAAATCCCAGGCTGAGTCCATATACTTTGTACCCAGGACACTACTTCAGCCAAGGAGTCTTCCTGGTCTCTGGGAGTCACAAGACACACAGACGCACACACATATACACAAAGACATGCAGAAACACACACATAGACACCTAAACACAGACATACAGACATGCACATACAGAGAGACACACACACATACACACACTTATCACACATACAGAGACAGACACACAGAGACACAGACAACACACATACACACCCCTTCTCTCTGTCGCTTTCCCCTGGGTTCCCTGGTGAGCCCCCCACCCATGTCTACCTATTCATAGAAGTTGGAGGGGTGGGAGCCGGGCGGTGGTGGCGCATGCCTTTAATCCCAGCACTCGGGAGGCAGAGGCAGGCAGATCTCTGTGAGTTCGAGACCAGCCTGGTCTAGAGCTAGTTCCAGGACAGGCTCAAAGCCACAAAGAAACTCTGTCTCAAAAAACCAAAAAAAAAAAAGTAGTTGGAGGGGTGTGACCAGGCCAGGCAGGTCCTACCCTATAGACAAGGACCCAATACTCTCCCTCTGCCCTTGGTCTGTGGGCCAGCTGCAGCCCACAGCTTCTATTCCTGTTACCAGATCTTCCTCTGGGGTGCTTTAGGGCTCTCAATACCACTGTTAACCCCAGGAGATGCTAAGCGGCTGGGCTATGAGGCTCAGAGAGCATGCTTGGGGAAGGGGGTGTCCCTGAACCAACACTTCTTATAGGACTGGATCTGCTGCCACTCTGCGTGACCTTCCTGCTGTGCTTCTGGGAGGTTCAGTACGGCATCCTGGCTGGGACCCTGGTGTCTCTGATCATCCTCCTGCACTCTGTGGCGAGGCCCAAGACCCAGGTAGGCCCAGGGGAGGGAAAATGTGGTGGGAATCCCTTGGTTGCTAAGGTTGCTGAGATGTCTTCTATCTGAGCTGCTTCTGATGGAGAGCAGTCCCTAGTTCTCTTGAGTGTAAGGTGTTGGGGGGGGCTCTGCTAGCTCCCCCTCGTGCTGTACCCCATGTGTTAGGCTTGGGTCGGAGTTTCCTGCCTACCCATGAGCAAAGCCTAGAAGAGTACCCTGACCCATCTCCTCCAGCGTTCACTCTCGCCCTGCTCCGTCCAGGTATCAGAAGGACACATCCTGGTCCTGCAGCCAGCCAGTGGCCTGCAATTCCCTGCAATTGATGCCCTGCGAGAGGCAATAATGAACCGGGCCCTGGAAGGTATGTGGGCCAGCCAAGATGAACAGAAGTCAGTACACACTCCTGCATCCACCTACCCCACAGCCTCAGCACCCTCGGGTGCAGCCTCAGGCCAGCGGTTGGGGAGACATTTGCTTGCTTTCGCGTTCCAGCCGTCTTTGCTGCGTATAGCGGCTGCTGCAGATCAGACAGTCCCCACTGGGCAGCAGTCCCATGTCCCCATGTCTCCCCCTACAGCCTGTCTCAGTAAGGGCCGTGTTTGCGCCTGTGCCTCTGCCTGAGGAATTGACATTCAAGGAAACCTAAAAAGATAGCCATTTCCTCCACCCTGGCCCTTTTGCTGAGCCACAGTCCTGGGGAACGGTCTCTTGATGGCCTCGCTTCACCCCTGCCATGGCTGCAGAGCCACTTTCGGCCTGCGCTGTGGCAGACTCTTGACCTGTCTCCCCAGCATCCATACCACGATGCACAGTCCTGGAGTGCACGCATGTCAGCAGCATAGACTACACCGTGGTTGTGGGACTCAGGGAACTCCTGGAGGACTTCCGGAAGCAGGGTGTCACCCTGGCCTTCGCTGGCCTGCAGGTAGGAGAGCCTGACCACCTCATGAGGAGAGTCCACAGCCCTCCCGGTGGTCCTGGGCTAATGCAACACCTGAGAGAAGATGCGATGCATGAACCTGTAGTCCCGGCATGCAGAGGGCTGAGCCAAGAGTATTGACATGAATTCACGGCTGGGCTTCACTTCAGAGTAAGACCCTGTCCCAAAACAAAACAAAAACTGAAACATTTTAAGTCCTAAGTGACGCCTCCAAGCCATGGCATCATTATAAGGACCCATGTCCAGGACTCTTTACTGGTGGCGGTTCTAACCTGGCAGATTACCAACCATCTGACTTCATTTTCCTGCAGTCAGTGCCGCTCCACATCTGCGGTCTGTGAGCTTAGTGCTGGGAACGTCAGGCAAGGGCTCCTGTCCCGGGCCATGCCCATTGTGCTGTGTGTATGTGCATGCGTGAGTGTGTGCATGCGTACATGTGTGTATGTATGTGTGTATGTATGTGCGTGCGTGCATGCGTGTATGTGTGTGTGCGCACATGTATATGTGTATGTATGTGTGTGCGTATGTATGTGCATGCATGCGTGTGTGTGTGTGTGTGTGTGTGTGTGTGTGTGTGTGTGCAGAGCCCTCATCATCCTAATCCAGATTAATGAATGAGTCAATGTGGAAGCAGAAGAGAGGAGACCAACCTCTGCAGAAGCAGGATGCCCTTTTCAGAGCAGGGGAGGGGAAGAATCTTCAAGAGAGTGGAGACTGCCCAGGGGGCTTAGGTTTTATATGGGAGAGGGGGTTTTATCCATGGCTGTGCTCCGTGTAGCTTCAAGGCCGAATGATGCCAGCAGACATTTTCCTTGCCGTACTGGCTTTTCATTTTAATATCTTAGATCATCAGCCTTTTGTGGAGACTGCTCCTGTGGAAGGTCCTCTGGCCCACCTTCCTCCCTCCTCCATCCATGTGAGACGAGCAGAATCTCATGGGAACGCTCAGGGCATCCGCTAGGCTACTTCTGCCATGTCGCAGAGCGGGCAGACCCTGCCCCTCGTTAAAGCGTGTCTGTCACCTAGGTACCTGTGCTTCGCACCCTGTTGGCCGCGGACCTGGCGGGGTTCCAGCACTTCAGCACTCTGGAGGAGGCCGGTGAGTGCAAACTGTGTGGCTAGGGAACAGGGAGGGTCAGGAACCCCTGAACTAGGAAAGGCGCTGGCCCCAGACCAGCCCACACTTTCTTCCGAGGCCCCACACCCTGGGTGACTGCCGTTCCTTGACTCCCGGCCCTCTGGAGTATTTTCAGTACGTGATAAAATCCTGTGTCTTTTGCAGAGAAATACCTGCAGCAAGAAACAGGGCCTCAGCCCTACAACATCCACGAGGACTCTGTCCAGAGCACAAGATCTCCCTGCTGAAGTCTGAGTCAGACCCCTGAAGGGCAGCTGGTATAGGAAGGGTCTCTGGAAGGTGCGGCCACTGTGATTTGATGCGGATATCGCCTGACAGACCCACTGCACAAGTGGCTCTGAAGAACAGGGTGCCAGACAGTAGTGGTGGCGCACGCCTTTAATCCCAGCACTTGGGAGGCAGAGCCAGGCCTCTCTAAATTCAAGGCCAGCCTGATCTACAGAGCAAGTTCCAGGACAGGCTACACAGAGAAACCCTGTCTTGAAAAAACAAAAGAAAAAAAGACAGACAGCAGGGAGCTGTGTGGGATCCTCAGGTGTGACTTTCCTGCTGTTCCCCTGTTGTGAAAATTGGGGGGGGGGTTGAAGAGAGGGGCCAGGTGAGACAGGAGGACCATGACTTCTGGCCTGGGCTGGCAGGACCAGGCTGGCACTTCCAGATTGGAATTCCTCTTTGGAATCAGGCCCATCAGAGAAGAGTCGGGAGCTCAGGCATCTCAGAGATGTGTCTGACCATGGTGGAGTCCAAGCTGAACTGAAGAGGGGACCACAGCTCCCAGCACAGCGATGTGAAGGCTGTAAATGGTGTTTTAAAATGGAAGTCATCACTACAGTGCTTTAAAAAAATTTCTGCAGCCAGGTGGTGGTGGCACACACCTTTAATTCCAACACTTGGGAGTCAGAGGGGATCTCTATGAGTTTGAACCCTGACTAAGGAAGGGAGGGAGAGAGGGAAGAAGGGAGGGAGGGAGGAAGGAAGGAAGGAAGGAAGGAAGGAAGGAAGGAAGGAAGGAAGGAAGGAAGGAAGGAATTCGTACACCTTTAATCCCAGCAGTCAGAGCAGAGGCAGGGGGATCTCAGTGAGTTCAAGGCCAGCCTGGTCTTCAGAGTGAGTTCCAGGACAGCCAGGGCTACACAGAGAAACCCCATCTCGAAAAGCCACAAAAAAGAGAAGTCATCCATTCTCATCTATCCCATCCTTTGTCCTCTTCACCTGACACCTGCCCAGGACAGGTGTGTCTCTGTCGGTGTGCACACATGATGACCGGTCCCCTGCCCAGGACAGGTGTGTCTCTGTCGGTGTGCACACATGGTGACCGGTCCCATGCCCAGGACAGGTGTGTCTCTGTCAGTATGTGCACA
>NC_022014.1:82495196-82496548 GCF_000317375.1 Microtus ochrogaster
TCTTGTGTGTGCCAAATCACTACATCAGGGTGCTTTGTAAACTGTCTTCCTGCAGTCATTTACCGTGAGTTATTTATTGTGATGATTGACAGCATTAAAATACAAGATTTTTATTCCGTGCTTATATGTCTGGGTCCTCATGCAGATGTGTGTGCATGTGTGTATTTGCGTGTGGATGTGCATGTGTGTGAGTGGATGTGTGTGTGTATGTTGTGGATGTGTGTGTGTGTGTTGTGGATGTGTGTGTGTTGTGCAGGAGCAAGAGGAGGACATTGGGATCCTGCTGAATCACACTCAGCCTTGCTCCCATGAGATGGAGGCCCTTCTTGGCGCTGATGGAAACTGGTTGCCAGTGAGCCTAGTGATCCTCCAGTGTCTGTTTGCCGCCCAGCACTGAGATTAGAGACCCAGCAACACCCACACCCGGCGCTGTATGTGGGTGTTGGGGATTTGCTGGTGTGTGCTGTGGTGTGGACCCTTGTTCCTGTTGCTGCTGTGTGGGATGGTGTGTGGAGAGCCATGTCCCTCTTGCTAGCTGTTGTGTGACCCTGTGCCTGGGGAGACATCTGTTCCATCTGGATTCGGTCCCACCTCCCAGTTTGGTGAACCAATGCGTTTTATGGGAGTCACTTATAAAAGCATGTGGAGGGTGTAATCCCAGTCTCGGCCTCCATCTTTGGATGCCACCCCCTGTGCCCCTCGAACCTTGACCCCTCCCCAGGAAAGGTCAAGACCACTCCCATATGCTATTTAAACTGCTCCCCAGAAACTAAACATGTGGTTTTCCCTCTTCCTCTTCGTGGTAGCGTTGGTGGCTTCTCGTTTCCCTTCAGGGCCATCGAGGAACCCAGGTGTCTATAAAACCTGGATATCTTTTAATTTGGTCTGATTTCATTTGATTTGGATTATTTTGTGTTGGCAGAGTGGCTCAGTAGGAAATATTCCTAACATCTTGGAGAACCCACAGGGTTGTTCCCCCCCACCCCCCCCCGCAGACCCACGACTACCTGTTGGAAATGCCCTTATTCCTCCATGCTCTCTGCCAGGCTAAAACCGGCTCCCAGGCTAGATCAGCTTTGTCTTGGTGAGACCCTTTTTTTCTTGCCTATGCTACTAGAATTTTGGGGGACCCGTTTGTTGATTTGGGGGCTTTTGTTGAAGACACGGTCCGCGCCAAAAGCCTGACCCACACGGCGAAAGCTGAGATTTTAGCTGAGGTGAATTTTGTTTGTCCAGGGATGCCTGACATTCAATGTTCACAGCCCCTTTTGGCCCAAGAGTTATTTTAGTGGATGCACTGTAATAGACTTGAGCCACACAATTGGACATAGACTTTTTTTTTCTTTTTTTTT
>NC_022014.1:82497134-82498214 GCF_000317375.1 Microtus ochrogaster
ATTTAGCTTCTCTAGGATTGCGAATTATAAGTTCACTGTCCTTTATTTATGGCTAGAAACCAAATACTTTTAAAATGGGCACTTGCAATTCAAAGCCAGATCCGTTATCACCCCTGGGTGATACAATCTGTCCCAACCGGCTAATTTCTCTATTCCCTAAGATTTAGCCTCTATACGATCTTGACAATGGAGTGTGATGGCCACCAGAGGGAAGCCTTGAGTTTACCGCCCTCCAAGACCTAGAAAATGGACAGAGCTCTCCTATGTCCTTCGTTTTTGGGCACTGTGCTCTTGCCCCTCCCTCAGTAGCCAGTGTCTTCCAGCACCGGTTTTGGTCGCTAGGATCTCAGCGCCTCCAGATTCCCGGCCATCTGGGAATTGGGATCCAGATAGTTCACCCTTGACCACACTGGCCCCTCCCCCACTCCCTGTTCCCCTCACTACCCACTCCCAGAGATCTGCCTGCCTCTGCCTCCCGTGCTGGGATTAAAGGCGTGTGCCACCACCGCCCGGCTTCTGGCATTCTTAAAGTACATGTTCCCTTTTCTTTTCCAGATCTCTCCCAAATAGAAAAGTGGCTGGGTTCCTTTTCTGCTAATCCTTCCGCTTATATTAAAGAGTTTTGCTCTCTGCCCCAGGCCTACGATCTATCCTGGGCTGCCGACTACGTCATCCAAGCTTCTACTCTCACTCCCGAGGAGTGAAACAGAATTCAGGCAGCAGCTAGACAGTATGCAGACCAGATTCATCTGGTAGACAGACGGTCCCTGTTGGGGAAGTGGCTGTGCCGGCCACAGAACCACACTGGGACTACCAGCCTGGCCAAAGCGGCCAACAAAGGTGGGGCATCATGGTTCGTTGACTCCTTCAGGGTATGGAAATGGTCTCAAAAAAAGTAGTTAATTTCAACAAACTTTGAGAGATCACACAGCTAGCTGACAAAAACCCAGCCATCTTTTAAAATCGATTACAAGAGGCCATGGTCCCATATACCAGGCTGGACCCAGCCTCCCCAGTGGGAGCCACAGTCCTGGCTACCCATTTTATTTCTCAGTCAGCAGCAGATATTAGAAAAAAAAA
>NC_022014.1:82498546-82500256 GCF_000317375.1 Microtus ochrogaster
CAGCTGAGTCTTCCCGACAGACAAGGCTGCAACAGGTGGCAATGCTCCAGGCTCAAGCTGTAGCAGCTTCTCTGAGACCACTGGGACCCCCAGAAGAGGAACAAGGGAAGTCAACCACAGGTTCCATCCAGGTGGAGCTCAGCCTACATCAACCTTGCCGGCAGGCTGCTTCAAATGTGGTCTAAATGGCCATTTGGCACGATATTGCCCTGGGCCTCTGTCACCTACGAGGCCATGCCCTATCTGCCAGCAACCTGGATACTGGAAATCACAATGCCCCCATGCAGGCTCGTCCTCTGTGTCATACCATGGAGGTCCAGCCCCACCAACATAGGCAAGTGAGACTGTGCCAGCCTTCAAACTTCTCGGCCTTGCAGAGGATTGATGCGGCCCAGACTTGGTGACTCCCATAAACCTCTTTGAGTCTAGGGTAGCGCTACAGGTGGTGAGTAAGTCATTGCTTTTATTTTGGACATAGGAGCTGCCTACTCTGTTTTAACATCTCACGGGGGCCTTACGTTCCCCTCACCAATTTCAGTTATGGGGGTACATGGGACCCTTCTTCCCCCACTTAAAATTTTGCCACTGCCCTGCTTTCTTGCAGGACAATTTTTCTCTCATTCTTCTCTAGTTATACCTGCTTGCCCTGCACCTCTACTGGGTCAAGGCAGTCTTAGCCGCTTCGGGGCCACACTCACTTCGGCTCCCCCATACTCTCCTGAGTCACACTTTCTTCTCATTTTAACAGCTTCAGAGGACCCCACCCCAGACTGTCCTGTCCCTACCCTGATCCAGTAGAACCCCAAGTATGGGACATTCTACTCCTGTGATCGCTACTCACCACCAGCCAGTCTTGGTTCGCCCTAAAGACCCTTCGTCCTCCCTTCCAGACCCAAGTTTCCTATTTCTGAATCCCACCTCTGAGGCCTTAAGCCTATTATATGCCACCTGTCTCCTACCTCAAGGACTTTAGTTCCTATCCACTCACCCTGCCACACTCCAATCCTTCCCTTGTGTCAGCCCTCTGGTGCTTACTGCCGGGTTCAAGACTGTCTCATAAATGAGACAGCTATTCCAGTTCACCCCCTGGTTAACAATCTCCTGTCTATAACGTCCCTCCTGCCACCTCCTACTTTACTGTTCTGGACCTAAAAGATGCCTTCTTCACTGTCCCTTTACACCCTGACCCACACTTCCTCTTTGCCTTCACCTGGGAGGACCTGACTCCTGGTCCTCCAGACAGCTCACATGGACCATTCTCCCTCAGGGTTTTTGGGACAGCCCTCATTTCTTTGGCCAAGCTCTGGCTCGAGAGCTCTCAAACTTTGACGCAGGCTCTAGTGCGCTGTTCCAATACATAGACAACCTGCTTCTTGACAGTCCTACATTGTCTCTGTCCCAACAGGCCACCTCAGCACTCCTGAACTTCCTCGGATCCCTGGGATATTGAGTCTCACCAACTAAGGCTCAGCTGTGCTCTTCTACAGTGGTATATCTGGATGTTCAACTTAGCCCGGGGTCTAAGACCCTCACCTCTGGTAGGGTCCAGGCCCTGCGGGATTTACAACCTCCAACCACAGGGGCTCAAATCCTCTCATTTTGGGACCTGCTAGGGTTCTTTTGCCACTGGATCCCTAACTTTTCCATTATGGCCAAACCTTCGTACCAGGCAGCCAGAGAGACCCCCACGGGACCTCTCACCCACCCTGC
>NC_022014.1:82501833-82503696 GCF_000317375.1 Microtus ochrogaster
GAGTGCCAAGGCCAATCCACAGGGGGCTCTCCATATAGATCAGTCTCTGTATCTGCTTCATGGACACCAACCAAGCCAAGATTGGCAGGTCGATTTCACCCATATGCCTACTCATAAAAAACTCCGTTAAACCTCCCAACATTTGTGGACACTTTTACGGGATGGATAGAAGCATTTCCAGCCTCCAGGGAAACGGCAGATGTAGTGGCTCATATGGTATGATATGGTACTCCTTGGCTTGGCCTCCCACGGACCATCCAATGGACAATGGGCCAGCCTTTACTTCCAGGGTCATGGAGCTCGTGTCAGGCTCTCAACATCTCCTGGAAATTCCACATCCACAATCCTCGGGAAAGATGGAGAGGGCCAATGGGCTCATCAAACAACAGCTAATCAAGCTCTCCATTGAACTCAGGTTATCTTGACCCTCCCTTCTCCCCAGTGCCCTTACTTGCCTCAGAAACACCCCACATTCCCTTATGGCCCTTTTGAGCTGCTTTATGGCAGGCCCTTTCTCCTTAACCATCACCTCCCAGTCCAAACTCCTCCACTGGCGGGGTACCTACCCTACCTCTCCCTCCTAAGGTCCCTTCCCCATTCACACGCTGACAGCTATCTCCCTGCCCCCACACCAGTGGACCCTAGTGCCCCTGAACCAGCCCTGCTCTCCCCAGGGGACAGAGTACTCCTCAAACAGCTAGTTCCTAGGTCTCTTGAACCTCGATGGACAGGACCTCACACGGTAATCTTGACCACCTCCTTGGCTGCCAAGCTCCTGGGACACCCATGCTGGTACCAGCTCTCCAGGCTCAAGTGGGTCCCTACTCAAGACACTTGGTCTATCCAGCAGTTAGGACCTTCCACCCTCTGGTTTTCCAAGATGCTACAATGAAGGGCCTACCTGCTCCTAAGCCTGGCACACTCATCTCTGGTGATACAAACAAGATGGGTAGTAAGAATATTTTTTCTCCTAGACACTTGCCTTCTCATGTCCCTCAAGAAACAGTGGAGATTTAGTGAACTTTTTTTTTTTATCGGAGAGACTTTTTTTCCTTTTCTTTTCTTTCTTTTCTTTTTTTTTTTTTCCGGTTTATTGAGACAGGGTTTGCTGCTCTGTAGCTTTGGAACCTGTCCTGGAACTAGCTCAGGTAGACCAGGCTGGCCTTGAACTCACAGAGATCCCTCTGCCTCTGGGATTAAAGGCACGCGTCACCACTGCGCGGCTGAGAGTCTTCAAGAGTAAGTTTCTAGCTATCTGAGGGAGAAGACTCACCCACACGGGAGGGTCTTGCACTCTGTATTTCCAGCTCTCATTCTCTCCAGCCTCTCTGTTCATACCGTTTTTATACATACAACACAACGGACTTCAGACAATATAAAAGGCTACAAAAGCTGCTTCTCGGGGTCATGAGGCTTTCCTTGAGTAAATGATAAGGGACAGACTGAGAATGCCTGCCCGCCGTCTCATTGGTGGGCGGCTGTAAAAGGGAATTCTGGCTACAGTGTTACTTTCTGTTGGAGATAAGTTGCCAGAGTTACAAGGGAGAGAAGCTAAAACTACAGGGGAACCTCAGGTGTGATTGACGTTATAAACTAACCTTTCAGATTAGCAAAGCGTGAAGGTCTCTGTCCTTCCGTCCAGCCATCCATCCCTCCCACCACCTCCCCACCCCGCAGTCACATAGGAGAGTCACACAGCTAGAAGCAGTTTGCAAGCAACCTAAGGGTGGGAGCCAGCGTCAGTGAGTAACCATGACAACCCAAGTAAAGCAAGGAGCAACAGTGCTTATTGGCACTTTCCTTATCCTGCTTGTAGCCCCAGAGCATAAGGAGGGAATTACTGAGGGAAGTTGGTAACTTTTT
>NC_022014.1:82507426-82520308 GCF_000317375.1 Microtus ochrogaster
ATTAAAGGCGTGCGCCACCACCGCCAGGCTCCCCATGGCAAGTTTTATAAGGGAAAACATTTAATTAGGGCTGGCTGACATTCAGAGGATCAGTTTATTAGCATCACTGTGGAGAGCATGACATGGTCCTGGAGAAGCAGCTGAGAGTTCTACAACCCAATCAGCAGGAAGAGAGAGACACTGGGCCTGACCTGGGTGTCTGGTACCTCAACGCCCCTCTAGTGACATACTTTCTCCAACAAGGTCACATCTCCAATAGTGCCACTCACTGTGGGCCTATGGGGTCATCTTCAATCAAAGCACCACATTCCACTCCCTGTATCCCGTGGACTTGTAGCATATCATAGTCCAAGTTCAAAAGTCCCCATAGTCTATCACAGTATCAACACTGTTCAAATGTCCAAAGTTCAAAGCCTCTGTTGAAGACTAGCTTTGACAAGACTTGTACATTCCAGGATAGGAGCACGAGGATTAGAATTATTAGGCAAAAGGAACAGAGATAGGAGAAATAAGAGAGAGAAACACACAACAGCGTTGTGAGGGGCAGTCAGTGGATATTATATTTATTATTTTCTACACACATATGTTTCACTCCAGAAGGGGAGGGGGGAATTAACAGACTTCATTAACTTGATATGAATTCTCTTGAATTCTCTGACCTTTGGTCCAGGTGGAGAAGATCTACCTCTATACCCAAAAGACTAATTAACTACACCCTAGGTCAGAATCTCCCGTTTGTAGCCACACCTGTTGTCAACAACTTTGAAAGAGCAAAAATAAACTCAAACTCTCTGCCCTCCAGTCAAGGTGGGACAGGCTCACAGCTCTGTGGGCCTTCACAAGTCTCTTCTGAGACTCGTGATTTCTTAGCTGTAACCCCTGTAAAGTCAAAATGAGAAAGCAGAGCACATACTTCCAACACACACGGCACAGGATGTACACTACCACTCGAGAAGGGAGCAGATTGAGTAGGGTGAGGAAATGCCGGCTAGACCAAAGCAAGACTGAAAACCAGCTAGGCAAACTCCAAACTCTGCATCTCCATGGTCTAATGTCAAAATTCTCTTCAGAGGCGGGCTGGAGAGATGGCTCAGTGGTTAAGAGCACTGACTGCTCTTCCAGAGGACCCAGGGTTCAATTCTCAACACCCACATGGCAGCTCACAGCTGTCTGAAGATCCAGTTGCAAGGGATCTGAAACCTTCACACCAATGCACATAAAATAAAAGTTAAATAAGCCATAAAAATATTTTTAAAAATTCTCTTCAGAGCTCCAACTCCTTTAGCTTTGCGGACTGCTACACACTGCTCTATATTGAGCTACTTTCATTCCTTGTAGGTAGCTTTCCTTGATAGGAATCCCAGGGCTCTGGCATCTCTACCATCTTAGGGTCTCCAAGGCAATCTAGGCTTCACCTTCTAACTTTACACAATGGCCTCTGTGAGCCTCCAGGAAAGCACACCTTACCCTGTAGGAGGAGGCAGTCCGCTTGTCCCAGCCGCCCGCCTAGCTGAGCCCTGAAATAACCACACAGAAACTGTATAAATTAAATCACTGCCTGGACCATTAGCTCTAGCTTATTGTTGGCTAACTCTTACATAGTAATTTAACCCATTTCTATTAATCTGTATGTCACTACGTGGCAATGGCTTACTAGCAAAGATTCAGCATGTCTGATTCTAGCTGCTCCATGGCGTCTGACTCTGCCCTTCTTTCTCCCAGCATTCAGTTCTGTCTTCCCTGCCTACCTAAGTTCTGCCCTATTAACAGGCCAAGGCAGTTTCTTTATTCATTAATGGCAATTACAGCACACAGAGGGGACTCCCACATCAACATTCCTGACACATGCCTGTCCTCAGCAGCTTTCCTTAGTCTTGGAAGGAGATTCCATAACCTCTATCTTGCATCCTTGGTTCTAAAGCCAGAACTACATGGCTGAAGCTGCCAAGTTCTGCTGCTTTCTAGGGCTAGAACATGGCCCCCTCATTCAAATACATTTTCACAGTTTCTCTGTATTTCATTTTTTCATTCAGTGCCTAAGCTTGGCTGTTCTGAAACTCGTTCTGTAGACCAGGCTGGCTGTCAACCCTGAAATCTGCCTGCCTCTGCCCCCCTAGTATTGGGATTAAAGGTGTGCACTGTTACCACCCAAATCTAAAATTTCTTTAATTCCTTTTCACAAGTTGGGAGATTAGCTGAGAGGGATCTTGCCTTGAGGTCACCACTCCCTTTATTCCTGTTAGGATCAGGCTTCTCTTTAATTTATCTCCTTTAGCATAGGACTTCACTCCATTGAACTGCCCGGAGCCCCTTTCCTCCTCAAACTATACATTTTGTATTCTTCCTTCCTTGGCTTGCTCCTTTTCATTACGAATCTCCACAAGTATGGCCACTAATAACCAAGCATCACGGTCAATACTAGGCTGTCTAGAATCAACTCTGCCAAAGCCATTAATCCATGACTCTTCCATTTAGCCACAGGCAGATTTTTGGGACAAGGGCAGAAAACAACTCTATTCTTCACTGAAATATCACAAGATTGGTCTCTAGGCCACATACTAATATTCTTTTCCTCTGAAACCTCTTGAGCCAGGTCCCCACAGCTCAAATTACCTTTAGCACCACTGTCTTCCATGCTCCTACTAGTATGGTCCATTCAACCCCCCTTAAAATGCTCAACTTCTTTTCTAGTCCAAAGTCCAAAGTGTTCCACATTCTTTCAGAAAGAAGTACGGTCCTGCTTATCACAACAGTACCCCACTCCCTGGTACCAAGTTCTGCTAAGTTTGGATTTCTGGTGCTGTGAAGAGTCACCATGACCACAGCAATACTTATACAGAAAGACTGGCTTGCAGCTCAGAAGTTTGGTCCCATATCAACATGGAAGAAGGAAGTTTTTCTCTTTACCTGTTGTAGCAAGGAGCGGACAAATCCACATCCCCCCACCTGGCTAGCTTAACCCCTGAAATAACCACACAGAAATTGTATTAATTAAATCACTGCCTGGCCCATTATATCTAGCCTCTTCTTGGCTAATTTTTACATCTTGATTCAACCCATTTTTAGTAATCTGTGTATCATCACATGATTGTGGCTTACCAGCAAGAGTCTAACCTATGTCCATCTCAGGCAGGAGAATCATGGCGTCTGCCACACTTCCTTCTTCCTCTCAGAATTCTCTTCTGTATACTACGCCCACCTAAGGGCTGTCCCATCAAAAGGCCAAGGCAGTTTTCTTTATTCAACCAACACATAGAAAGAAGACCCTCCTACACCTTTTACCTGCTTGCTCTGACTCTTCCTGACAAGTCCATTCCTTCATGGGCCTTAGAACCTACTTCTTTGTGATTCTGCGGGAAAACTGAAGACCAGCTGAGACATTCAGCCTTGTGGACTGAGGAATTGCTGGATTCTTGGCCTTGCCATTCCTAGGCAGCCATTGTTGGATTAGCTGGACCACGCCCTGTAAGCCATTCTAATAAATCTCCTTTTTATATGTATAGAGATTCATTCTGTAAGTTCTGTAACTCTAGAGAACCCTGAATAATAATACAACCACCACGGTACCTCCAGAAGCCAGGGGAGGCAAGGGGAGCTCTTTCTCAACCCCTCTGAAGGCACTGACTCCACCAGCACCCCGATTGCACTTACAGGCCCCAGAATAGTCAGGCAACAAAGCAGTTTGTTAGTCTCTCATCCCGGAGCTTAGGTCATCCCCAGGAAACCAAACACTCTGCAATTTCCACAGAAAGCCTTGGGTTTTGGAGTTCTAATGGGTTAACAGTCCAAGGCCAGCATGAGCACAAGGGATTCTGTCTGCCCTGCTAAAGGTCGGTGACGTACTGGAAAGAGGCGTGAGGTGTGTTGCAGAGTCTGGACGCTGAAGCATAGCGATGCAGAGCTGAGGGTCATGTGAGAGAGGCCAGTTACAACTCATTATCTGCAGGTTTGTGTGGAGGTATGTGTATTTATCTTTGAAATAACTGCAGGGCTTTGCTTGTTTGGGGACAGGGTTTCCCTGTATTGCTCAGGACTGGATCATATTCCTAGGCTTGCACCAATGATGCCTCAGCCTCCCAGATTCTGGGAATAGGGACATAAGCCACCATGCCTGGCTCAGCAGACTGTTAAAATTTGAAGTCACTATGAACAAAGTAGTATCATCTTGTCCCTACTCCATTTTGTGTCTGCCTACTCACCTCTCAGCCCTCACACCCCTCAACAGCCATGTCTGCCTCTGAAACATTCTTGGGATTGTCTACGACATGTTTTTTTGGCATTATTAACCCAAATCATTAACATTTGTATAAACCAAAATAATTGATAAAGGTATAGATCAAAATTCATTACCAGGCTGTGTTTGAAATAACTACCAAGTTCTACCCAAATAAATACTACTAGACAATTCTGGTTGCTCTGGTCCTGGTCTGAAATTGATATCACTGTGGTCTATGGCCTATGGTACATGCTGTACCACTGAACTTTCTCCACTTTTGGTCACAGGTCAAAATAAAGACCTCCTTGTACTCTTAATTGTCTTTCATAAGAGTGGTGGTCTGCAACAATTTCATGTGGATTGTTTCAAAATTCTGCAATAATAAAATTAACTTGTTTTGTGTATTTGGAATTTCTTTTTCTTTTTTTGGTTTTCGAGACAGGGTTTCTCTGTGGTTTTGGAGCCTGTCCTGGAACTAGCTCTGTAGACCAGGCTGGTCTTGAACTCACAGAGATCCGCCTGCCTCTGCCTCCCGAGTGCTGGGATTAAAGGCCTGCGCCACCACTGCCCGGCCATATATTTGGAATTTCTAAAGCCTTTTCTTGATGGCAGAAGTCACAAAATAATCCCACACTAGTTCAGAATTATGAATAATAAAGGTTTACTTATTTAGGGGAAGCTTACAGATCACTTTCCTAGATAACAGTCCTCTGCACAGGGAACAGAAACCGAGTCTAGCAGCCGGAAGCGAGAACTGGAATCAAGAGAGCAAGAACATGCTTTACAGCCCCATTTACAGTATAAAAGACCCCGCCCAAGTGGGCTGGTATCTTAAATGCTATTGGCTGAGGGAGCAGAATGTGCTCCTACAGCACCTCCCCCTGGCAGGTGATCCCACCTACTACAGTTGGCACATTAGGAATGTCCTTTGGATGGTCTGTTGATGGGGGTTGCCTGGGTTGTCTCAGTCTGTGGTCTCTTTCAGAACCAGGTATCGCCTCAGGGTAAACCACTGAGACTCAGGCCTCTATTGAGATGGGCTGGGTGCTACACTGCCCGGGGTGAAGAGCGGAGTCCTGATAACCCAGCTGTCACTGCAGCCCCTGTGTGAAGACCCAGAGCTCTGTATGCCTGTCTTGGACATCAGCCTCCAGTTCTGAACGCTTGGAGTGGAAACCTCTAATTCTCAGGAATTAGAGCCGCAATTTTTGGGTTTGGGAACACACGTGAGCCGCTAGAAACTCTAACACTAAGAGAGTCATCATCTGTCCATCTGAGAGTTTGTCCAGCCAAAGCCAAAGCGCCCCAGACAGCCACTTGCAAAGGCACTTTTACATTCTTCTCCGGGGGTCCCTCTGCCTCCCCCAGTGGGAATGGGGACTTTCTGGAGGGGCTCTGTTCTGTTTTACACAAGACAGTCACGGGTGCCTTTTCAGCAAGTTGTCAGGTTCTTGGCCGGCCCAAGCCTCTTGCTTTCATTGTCTCCAATAAGGGAGGCGTCTAAGCCCAAAGTTGAGCGGCATCTGTTGGGGTCCGACCTTGATGGGGTTCGCACATTCCAGGGTAGGGCCATGAGGCTTAGGAATATTAGGTAGAAGAAAAGTGAATGCTAAATACACTTTTATTTTCCATATGCCTTATATACCCCACCCACAAGGGGATTGGGGAGGCAAAAGAATTTTTTACCAAGGTACAAAGAAGACACAGAGCAATTAACTCTTCAATACCCAAAACATCCTGAGTTAAGTATTCTGCTGTTTAGGTGGGATCTGTAGCAACTACACCTTAGGCCAAGCACCCTATAGGCAGCCACACCCTGGGTTGAACCTCTTCTCGTAACCTTGAAGGAGCAAAAAATAGCCCTGAACTCTCTGACCTTTGTTCCGGTAGAAGGAATCCACGTCCCTAGGCTCTGACTGGAAGCTAAACAAAGGGCTTAGAGGGTCCTCCAGCACCTCTAGGAGTGTCCCCAGCACCACACCCTCCCCTAAGGCTTGTTTCTCCAGGGGCTGCTGAGCCACTGAGAATATCTAAGTTACTTTCCTGTGCTAGAACACACATAAAAAGGAACAGTTTTATGGGACATATGGGTTCCAGAGGGATGGAGCTTATGATGTTAGAGCCAGGACACAGAGCTGCGGGCTCACATCTTGATGTGACAGCAGGAGGCAGAGAGCAAGCACTGCGGATGGAATGGGCTTTTAAAACCTCAAAGTTGCCCCCCTCCCCCCGTGACCTGCCTCCTCCAAAAGGCCACACTTCCTACTCCTTCCCAGACAGGTCCATCAACCGGGGCCAGGTATTCAAACAGAGGAGCCTAAAGGAGACCATTCTCGTCCAAACCCCCGGAGAGGAGGGAGGAGCTAACCAAGGAAAAACAGCAAGGAGCAGAGTAAGGCACAAAGCAGCTCCAGAGAACTGGGGAAGAGTTGGAGAGCTGCAGGGAGGGAAGGGAATTTAGATCAGTTGCTAGAAGCCCTGCCTGCTATTCCCAGCACCACAGAAAGCCAGGCGTGGTGGCACACACGTGTATTCCCAGCACCTAAGACATAAGTGGGGGAATGTGTGTGTGTGGAGAGGTGGCTCAGCACACAGACACGTGTGCAGGCAAAACACCAGTGCACATGAAATAAAAATATGTTTTTAAATACGACATATGCAGGAGAAACAAAAGTGCAAGGTCATCCTCACTGCTGTGGAGGTTTGAACGAGAACGGCCCCCACAGGCTCACGTGTTTGAATCTGAAGAGCCCAGGAATGAGGGGGGAAAAGTGTATGCTTGTAGCCTCTACGCATATTTCTGGGTATATTAGGACCGATAGCCACCTTGAGCCTCTGCCCTGCATTCTGCCAGGCAGGGAAAAGACAATTTAAAGGAAGGCATGACTATGTAAACTTTTTTTTTTTTTTTTTTTTTTTTGGGTTTTCGAGACAGGGTTTCTCTGTGGTTTTGGAGCCTGTCCTGGAACTAGCTCTGTAGACCAGGCTGGTCTCGAACTCACAGAGATCCGCCTGCCTCTGCCTCCCGAGTGCTGGGATTAAAGGCGTGCACCACCACCACCCAGCCTATGTAAACTTTTTAACTAACACTTTGTAAACAGAGATAAGTCCTGGATCTCTGCCTCCCTGAAGCAGCAAAACCAACTCCATTTTGTGCTAGGCCCCAAGATGGATATCAGCAGAGCAGGAAGTTCCCTAGGCTGGAGCACAGCTGCCCCAGGTTGATCAGCAGAGTGAAAATCTCCTAGACTGGAGCCAATCAGAGAGTCCACCCACACCCCTTACGCCCACAACACCAGATATGGGGGGGGGGGGAGTTGTTTGTTTTTTGTCTTTTGCCTTTATAAACCCTGCCTAGGAATCTTGGGAGGGGCACCTCCTCTGACCCCCCACTGTGTTGATGTGCAAGCTGAGGTCCCTATCACGATTTGTACTACAGGATTAAACCTTGCGTTTGCATTTTTGTGAGTTGTGTCTTTGGTGGTCTTTTTGGAGTCTCTGCGACTTGGGTACTACATCTCCATCTCAGAGGTGCCCAGAGAGTGCTAGCTCAAGAGATGCCTGAAAAACCATAAATTTCAATTTGTACTCTCTGCCTCCTGTATAACGTTTGACTATAAGAAGGAATTTGCAGCCCTCCCTCGTGGCTACAGGGTCATAATTCTTGATAGTCTTAGTTAGGAGCCTTTCTGTCCCCGTGGTGTTTTTGAATAAAGATGTTTCTGTTTTGTTTTGTTTTTGTTTTTTTCGAGACAGAGTTTCTCTGTGGTTTTTTGGAGCCTGTCCTGGAACTAGCTCTTTTTTTTTTTTTTGGTTTTTTGAAAAGGGGTTTCCCTGTGGTTTTGGAGCCTGTCCTGGAACTAGCTCTGTAGACCAGGCTGGTCTCGAACTCACAGAGATCCACCTGACTCTGCCTCCCAAGTGCTGGGATTAAAGGCGTGCACGACCACTGCCCTGCTGGAACTAGCTCTTGTAGACCATGCTGGTCTCGAACTCACAGAGATCCGCCTGCCTCTGCCTCCCACGTGCTGGGATTAAAGGCGTGCGCCACCACCGCCCGGCTCTGTTTCTGGTTTTATAGACTTCCGTGGTCTGTCCCGTTTTTACACAATTCTAGGACCCAAGAAACTCTTGATCTCCCCACCCTTGCTAGAAAGTAAAGCTTTGGGTTGGATTGGGGGGGGTACGACTGTGAGGTTCCCGAGTGTGGTTATTCACTAGCGGTGACTACCGCCAGTGGCCTAGGTGGACCTCCAGGTGGTGGGTTGGTGATCTCCACTTTGCATCCTAGAGACCTGTAGACAGCGGTGCCTGTAGACTCCCTGATGTCTTTCAGGTCCTTCTGAGGGTGGCCTCGGCTGGGCTAGGTCCTGGACACTGTCCAAGGTGCTGGGAGTCCGGACCTAGGGACTCGCACCTCTTAGAGCTCTCCGTCTCCTCGGACCGCTGTGGCTGGTGCACTCTGGGAAACCCTGGTGAGAATTCGAGTGAGATTCCGAATGCCGTGGGCGCGCCGCGGCTGTAGTGGCCTCTCGGAAGGCAAACTAGGCTGGCGCCAACGGGCTGGGAATTCGCGCTAGGCAGAGCGCCAGGTGCAAAGGGGCGGCGCCGGGCCCGTGATTCCCCACCGGAGCGGCAGAGACTGCGGGGCAGCGCGGGCGCATGGGCACTGCAGGTGCGAACCAGAGGCTTTCAGGCTCCTGGCGGCGGTACGGGGCTGGGAAAGGGATGCTAGTCCCAGGCTGTGATGTGAGGACTAGGATGCGCGATGCGGGTCTCAGGGACACCAAAGGTCCCCAGGGACCGGGATGCAAGGTTCTACTGGTCAGGGTGAGGGTGCCACGGGCCAAGGGTCCTAGAGGGGAGACCCGCGGAGCTTCAGATGCCAGTTCGCTGTGCGCCGATCCTGCTAAGGGAGCAGGGTCGGGTTGTGTATGGCCCCTGAGGTCACATTGCCGGAATGGTGCCGGCGTCCAGATGCGCCGGCGTTCAGTTGCCACTTCCTCCCTTTTCCAAGTTTCGGTTTCGGGTTCAGCCCGACCCTGCAGCTCCGATGCTTATCATCTCTAGGGCTGTGGGCCACTAGATCTGCCATGCTCCCCAGCACTCAGGCAGCCCTCGCCCTGCCCAACCCCGCCAGCGAGCTCCAAGCAGTCCCGGGTCGGCAGCTCCGCCCCGGAATCCGCCCTCGCCAACTGCAGCCAGAACTTTTAGTAATCAGGCGCTGCCTGGGGCGCTGATCTTCCTCCGGGTCAAGGCTGGGGTCAGGAGGCTGGGGAGGCTCCCTGTCGCTGGAGTCGCAGCTAGCAGTGAGCGGTGAGAACGCGATTGTCCGACTGACCGGTCCAAACCCATCTGCTTTTCTTAGTCTAGTCTCATGGCGAAGAACCCAGGAAGAGCCTCTTGCTGGCTGAGTGGAGAGGCTTTGATGCTGGCCGCTCGCTTCTGCGGGGCTGTCGCTAGCTAGTCTTAGCTAAAGCCCTAAGGTGCTTTCGAGTTTCCTGAGCAGCACTGGAGAACTGACTTTAGGTGTTTTGACTCAGGATTCACCACCCCCAAAAATGTGGTAGGAGATAACATACCACCCCAAAATACACTTCTAAGGCGTGGTTTCAGATCTGAGGAATTAATGGTTTGAGAAGCAGAACTTTTCTTTCCTTTTTTTCTTTTTCTTCTTGGCTTTTCGAGACCGGGTTTCTCTGTGTTTCCCTGACTGTCCTGGAACTCACTCTGTAGACTAGGCTGGTCTCAAAGTTAGAGATCTGCCTGCTTTTGCCTCTGGAGTGCTGGGATTAAAAGCCTTTGATGCCCACTACTGACCACTACCTCCAGGCAAGAAGCCGAAGGACAGCGGGTTGGGGCAGACAGCATTGGTTACCTGTGGAAACCCTTGCACAGCACCAACACCTTGCCTAGCTTCCAACCCCTCAGCACCCTCTGGTCCCAGCCCCAAGCCTCTGCTTTTTCCTGTAGTTCTGGTTGGCCATAAAAGCTCCAGCCTGAATTCTTCTCCACTCTTAGTTTGTGGGATTCCCTCAAACATAAACATACAGAGTTGCTTTTATTTATTTTTAGTTTTATTTATTTTTTTTTTTTTGGTTTTTCGAGACAGGGTTTCTCTGTGGCTTTGGAGCCTGTCCTGGCACTAGCTCTGTAGACCAGGCTGGTCTCGAACTCACAGAGATCCGCCTGCCTCTGCCTCCCGAGTGCTGGGATTAAAGGCGTGCGCCACCATCGCCCGGCTTTATTTTTATTTTTTTTTTTGGTTTTTCGAGACAGGGTTTCTCTGTGGCTTTGGAGCCTGTCCTGGAACTAGCTCTTGTAGACCAGGCTGGTCTCGAACTCACAGAGATCCGCCTGCCTCTGCCTCCCGAGTGCTGGGATTAAAGGCGTGCGCCACCATCGCCCGGCTTTATTTTTATTTTTTGAGACAGGGTTTTTCTATGTAACTTTAGAGCCTGTCCTGGAAGTTGCCCTGTAGACCAGGCTGGCTTGGAACTCACAGAGTCTCTGCTGCCTCCAGCGGGCTGGTATAAAAGGCATGCCCCTACCCCACTCCCTACCCCCACACAAACACAGTTGCAGTCTTTGGTTGCTTCTTTGTTTGTTTTGTAAAGCTAGCCTGGCCTGGCCTTGAACTCACAGAGATCCACCTACTCGCGCTTCCCTAGTGCTGGGATAAAGACCCGTGCCAGCACTGCCAGGCTTGTTTTGGTTTTAAGGAAGAGTCCTCTCTAACCCTGTCAGGCCTTGAACTGCTAACTGTCCCATCTCTACCTTCCAGGGACTGGGGTTACCAGGACATTACACTATGCCCAATTTTGTGCACCCCCTATTTAGTGTATAGGCTAAACAAAGCATCTAGAATCGCAGGTCTAACTGTGATCTAGGCAAAGGTGGCTGCCAGGACAGGGGCTGGGAGGAGAGAGGGGCCAGCAGCAAGCCCAGGAGGGAGCAGTGGAGTTGGAGCCCACAGGGTTGGCACCTGCCCCTTCAGGGTGGACAATGGCAGCCATCCCTGAGGGGTGACAGTAATTGTGTGCTTGGATTTCTTGAGCCACAGGCTCCTGGGTCAAGGCCAAGAGCAGAGAGGCTGGTCCCCAACTCTCCCTGGAGTGGCCTGGAGTCAGGGTTCCCATCCTATCCCTGGCCCGGACCACCCGTGACCTGATTTGCCCTGGTTTGGTGCCCTTTGCTACGAGCCCTGAGCAGACCTGGGCTGGCCTCGTGCTTCCCAAACTGCTCTCCAGCAAGGCCTCCACCCTCACCTTCAGTTGCCTGGGGTGGGGGTGGGGGGTGGAGGGGCGTGAAGGACACAGCAGCAGGGCAGACTTTCTCAGGTGGCTGCCAGCCTGTCCTTAGGTCAGGGTCCTCAGCTGGCTGGGCTCTGCAGAGCGCACTTTCCTCCAGTCCCCTTTCTCTTCACAGCCTCCTCTGAGCTTCCTTCAGCTTTAGTGGTGGACAGTGAAGTGGGGGGGAGGGGTAGCAGGGGGTTGGGACTTCCTGCTTGAGGGAGGAGCTGGATTGGGAGGTCTGGGGCTGGGTTTCGTTTACTCAGAACCTTCCTGGTCCCAATCTCTTCACTTTCTTAGAAAAGGAAACTGAAGCGGGAGTCACGTGATAAGGTTGAGCTTTATATTGTGCTGCCTTAGCCTCACTTCTCTCCGTCCTGCAGGGCTGTGGATAACAGCATGGAGTGTCCTCACTGCAGGCATGTGTCCCGAGAGGAGTCACCCAGGTTCTGTAGCCAGTGTGGACAGAAACTGTCTCCTGCAGATCCTGTACAAGGTGAGGTGGGGAGCGCACAGTGGGACTCCAGGATGGAGTAGGGTCCCTTCCTTCTCTGGTGGGCACTAGTGGCTGAGCTTTCCTGAGAACTTGTGTTTTCCTCAGAGCAGGCTGCTCTGGTTCTGGCTATAGGTGCCTACCACTTTAAAAGAAAAGTTGGTTTTGGTTTCAGTTCTTGGTGAGAGCCTTTGCCAGGAAGGAGCAGCCAGTGTTGAGCCTGGGACCCTGAGGATGGAAGCCTTTTCCAGCACTACGTGGTGGGTGGTTGGAGGAGGGTGTTCAAAATTCGGGGTGACCGTGAAGTATCACCAAACTTGTGAATCAACCTGTGCCCAAGGCAGGTCCTGCCACCCACCCATCCTCAATAAGCCGATTAAAGGAACCAAATGGCAAGTGGAAAGCAGAGGGGCTGGAGAGATGGCTCAGCAGTTGAGAGCACTGGCTGCTTTTGCATAGGAGCCAGGCTGGGTTCCCAGAACCCACAAAGTGGCTACAGCCCCTGGTGACTCCTGTTCCAGATCTGATGGCCTCCACTGATCTCCACAGGGACCAGGCACACCTGTGACAAACAGACATACATGCAGGCAAAACATTCATACAAAAATGTATAATTTTATGCCGGGTGTTGGTGGCGCATGATTTTAATCCCAGTGTTTAGCAGGTAGAGGCAGGTGGATCTCTGAGTTACAGGTCAGCCTGATTGACAGAGATAGTTTCAGGATAGTTAGGGCTGTTACACCAAGAAACCCTGTTTGATAAACCAAATAAACAAACAATACACACATGCACACACACACATTTTTTTTTTTTTTTTTTTTTTTTTTTTTGTTTTGTTTTTTTTTTTTTTTATGCCGGGTGTTGGTGGCGCATGATTTTAA
>NC_022014.1:82521284-82525462 GCF_000317375.1 Microtus ochrogaster
TAAGGTGCAGGAACTTTTGTCTGCCCAGGTAGAAAGGGCAGCTGACCCTGGCTTGGTAACTGACCTTATTCCCTCACACAGGGCTGTGACTGTTTACCAGATTGGAAAATGAAACCAAGGTATGCACAGTTTAGGGCAAAGTGCTAGTTAGGGTGCCGGAAGGCTGGGGTCATCCTCAGTACAGCGTGGCCAGAAAGAAGGAAACAGAAACAGAAACAGCTCCCTTCCTCCTAGCTAGCTCAGGCTTCCAGGACTGGGGCAGCCTGGTCGGACATGGCAGTGAGGGACCTGTAGCTGGCTTGATACCGGGGCTGAGATACCAGTGCTTTCTGTCCAGAGGCTCTTAAATGTCTGGGCTTGGAGGGGGAGCTATGGATGAAGATGGGGTTCCTGTGGGGTCCCTAATGGTGCAGAGATGTCTCTGTGAGGGTAAGGGCTTCAAGTGCTGTGTATCTGCGGTTGTCTATGTGCTGCGGGGGTGTGGGTGTCCTGTGAGATTCCATCAGAATGTAAGGTCCCCACACCTCCCCTCTCCCGAGTCCCCAGGCCCCTAGTAGGATATTGGAATAGTGGACAGCTCCCTTGACGGTGGGAGTGAACTGCTGGGCAGTGAGGGCTTTTTTTGCTGTTGTTGTTTTTAGTTTATTTACTTTTATTCCATTTGCATTGGCATTTTGCCTGCATGTGTTTGTTTATGTGAGGGTGTCAGATCTTGGAGTCAGAGACTTGTGAGCCGCAATGTGGGTGCTGGGAATTTAACCAGGTTCTCTGGAAGAGCAGTCAGTGCTCCTAACCATTGAGCCATCTCTCCAGTTCAAACAATAGTTTCTTTTTGAGGGGGGGGGTGGAGTTTGAGACAGGGTTTCTCTGTAGTTCTGAAGCCTGACCTGGAACTCGCTCTGTAGACCAGGCTGGCCCCACACTCACAGAGATCCTCCTGCCTCTGCCTCTCAGGTGCTGGGATTAAAGACATGTGCCACCACCGCCCAGCAGTGAGGTTTTTATTTTGTGCATTTTCCATGTTTTCATGAAGGGCATATGCCTGTCCTGCCTCTGGGTCCCTGGATGGGTCAGGATCTCCACCTATAGGTGGGGTGCGTCCCTCTCCAAGGAGAGCACGCGGTGGATACTGACAAACCTGCCGGACTTTCCGGGCATGGACTGAAGGAGGTCAGCCTGGGGACACCCTGCAGATAGATTCCCCCATGAGGGACTGGGAGGGCAGATGACTGACCAGTGGGGGAGGGGACAGGCAGTTAGTATTTGTTTTCCTAGCTCTGCCCTCTGGGATCCCCAGGCCTGACACACAGGTTGACAGGTGAACTATGCTCTGGGGAACAATTGTGACCGAACAGTTCCAGCTTCAAGACTTGACAGTTTGTCCCATATCGTGACCACCCACGTTCCCGGGATGACATCCTTAGTGACCACCTGCAGGACTTTCCCATCGTCCTAAGTGCCTCCCCCTTTAGCTACGACCTCCCCTGTGTCTGTGGGCTGCTCACCCTCAGGACCTCCTAAGTCCCCCTGGAGTCACAGTGTCACCCTTTCCCCTCTGAGCCATGGCACTGCAGCTTTAGCCCAAGTGCGGGTACCCAGATGCCAGCTGGCGGCTGACCCAGGAGCCTGTGGCTGGCGAATGACCCACTGCCTAGCCTGTCCACTGAACCTTGCTGGGCTGGCAGCAGGGCTGACTGAGGACAAATGCATCTTGTGCACCATTTTAACCCTTTCTGCTGTCGTGGTTTGGAGCTGTTCATGAGGCCTGTGTGGCCCTCACTCTCCTTCCCCCTAACTGTTGGGACCATTTGGAGTCCTGGCCTCCAGCTGCTCTTCCCTACTAGAGATCTTTACTTTCCTTCTGATTTGAGTTACTGAAAGCTGTGTCAAAGTTGTTTACCAGCCCTGTTTCACGAGCGCCTGTTGCCTTGGCCTTGAGGATCAGAGGGTGCGGTTTTCACCTTTGGCCCACCTGACTGTTGGGTATATAAGCTTCCAGGGTGCTATTGAATAAAGGGCCTCTTACTAGTGACCAGAGGTCTGTGTTTCTGTCTGTGTGTTTCAATCTCCAGCCCCTTGCCTGGTTCGTGAACTGTATGTTAGCGCATAGAGTGCAGACAGGCGTCATGCGCTGCACCTAACCAGACTTTCTCAAGGAGAGTCAGCTTGCTGGGGTCCAGCCTGCCCCTTGATCTCTGCTGCTGGGGTGGGGGCAGAGGTTTCCTATGATTCAGCCGCTTGGGAGAAAGAGCAAGGATGGCTGTTGCCTGTGCAAGAGAGGCGCAGCCAAATTGTAGGGCTAACATATTCACCAGATCTGAATTGATATAAAAGTTCTTTTGGTTTTGGTTTTCAAGACAGGGTTTCTTGTGTGATATCATTGGTTGTCCTGGAACTCGCTCTGTAGACCAGGCTGGCCTCGAACTCACAGAGATCCGCCTGCCTCTGCCTCCCGAGTGCTGGGATTAAAGGCTGATAGAGCCCCTGGCGGCTGGGACGTGGCTCAAGCAGTTTCCCGACACCCACATGAAGCTTACAACCATTCCTAAGTCCAGGTTCAGGGGACCCATCAACCTCTTCTAACCTCTGAGGGCACCAAACATGAATGTGGTGTGCAGACATACACGCAGGCAAAATATTCATACACACACAAATAAATTGAGAAAAGTTAGGAAAAAGAAAGATATAGGGGAGAGAAATAGAGCAAGCGAGTTCTCAGAGATTGTGCTCTAGAGGGGATGGGGTGACTTCAGGACAGTTAGAAGTCACCTGGCCTTGCTCTGAAGCTATCTGTGTGGGGTCATGTGAATAAATCAAAGGCCACTGTCCTGTTGGGTAGTAATTTTTACACCAGCGCGTGCCCTGCTGAGACTGGCCCTTAGCAGTGGGCTCTGCTGCTCGGCCGGCCAGTGCATCAGGCTGTGAGCTCTTAGCCGGTAGTCACAGGGGGGAGATTTTGCTTTTGGTTTTCCCTTTTTGTCTCTATAGCCTGGAACACCTGTCCCCCTTCCCATAGTTCTGAAGCTTGTCGGAAGCAGGGCAAGGCCTGTGGTCCAACCCCACTCCTGGTCCTGTGAGGGGCCTGGCAGGTTCCCTAGTTTGAGTGTAGCTTCAACTGTCAAGAGGTAGTGTTGTGGAGAAAGGGCTCTCCCAGGCTCTCTGCTCGGTGCTGCTATTTCTGAACCCAGCTCCTGGCCTTCCAGTTGTCATACAGAAATACAGGTGGTGGTGCCAAATGGCCTTCCTCCTAGAAGACCACCTAATACCACCAAGTCCCCTCCTGTGCTCTGAGCTGAGCCCTGTCACTCTGAGTTCTGAACTGGCAGGCTCACAAGTAGGCAGCATAAGGCACAGCACTGGGCTCTCAGTCCTGGGCCTGGGCACCTCTGCCCACCTGCTGTTGGTTCCCAAGTGGAGTGCCCTCCTTGCCCCCGCTGCCTCTGGTCCCTAGAGACAGACGCTGGCTGCAAAGCTCATTTCCTGTTGCACCCTCCATGCCTTCTCCAGTGCTGAATTTACTGCTAGCTGGTGTCTGGGTTAAGGCCACAGCACAGCCCCTGGCATCCATAAATCCAAAGAGTCTGGAATGTTTTGGTAGAAGTTCCATCCATTCCCAAGTGCTCTACCTCTGGGAGTTGCCTCAAACCGGACACCACCCCCAACAAAGCCCACCAAACGATGACCCCAGCTCCTCTCTGCCTTGCTGGAAAGACCTCCGGGAGGATTGGTATCCATTAAACCTGGGCTTTTTCTAATTCAGTTTGATTTGGTCTGATTCAGATTATTGCATCAGCAGAGAGGTTTATTGGTGGCAGAAACTTTTCAGGTAGGTGCTGGGCAGTGGGAATTGCTGAGCAAGGCTCTGGTTGGAAGAACTGGATCAGGGAAGACTAGCAACTTTTGGGTGAAGGTTCCTTGTGTTCCTTTGACTTTCAACTGCCTGAGTTTTACTTGGGAAGGTTGGCTACTTTTCTTCTCACTGGCATCCACAGCCCCTGCCCCGCCCCTAGCTCAGCAGAGGTTTGGGGTTCAGGTGTGGGGTTTCCTGTTCCTTTCTCATCCACAGCTTTGCTCTCAGGCTGATGGCTGAATGGGCAGGTGGGTTTACAGCTGGATCTGCTGGCCTCTCAGACATGGGAGGCCAGGGTTCTCCGTGTGCTTGCCTATTGGTCCTCCTC
>NC_022014.1:82525749-82531276 GCF_000317375.1 Microtus ochrogaster
ATGATGTGACTTTGTAAATGTATGTGTGCATAAGTATGTGTCTGTATGTACACACATGTATATGTATGATGTGTCTTCGTAAATGTATGTGTGCATGTATCTATCTGCATGTGTATGTATGCACACGTACATGTATGTTTATGTCTTTGTAAATGTGTTTGAGTTCATGCATATGTCTAAGCATGTGTGTATGCACATGTATATGTATTTATGTATGTGTCTTTGTAATGTATGTGTCCAATCCATCTGCCAATGTGTACATATGCACATGTATATATCTGTGTGTATGTATGCATGCATATGTTAGAGAAAGAACCTTTTTAGGACCAAAAGGGGGAAATGTTCGGATAATCTGTACACTGTGTGAAGATGTGTCTGGGTGTTACCTCACCTGCTTAAGGCACCTTTGACTGGTTTACTAAAAAGCTGAACGACTTTTAGCTATCCCGGCCAGCGGGATACGAACGGGGGTCCCTGATAAACCTATGGAGAGGAATGTAAGGAGACAAGAGACACGAGAAATGACGGCAAGACAGGATTTCTGATCAAGCCGTCAAGTTTATTTTTTCCTCAGAAGCTGTTATATAGCAACCGGCAAAGGGAGGGAAAGGTATCAGGGAGAAGGGAAGGGTGTCAGGAAGCTCAGGTCTGCTGGAATTCAGGTCCGGAGATGTCCCTAGCTGATAAGTCAATATTGGGGTCTGTGATTGTTGACTAATAAAAGAAAATGCTAATGAGTTCCGGAGCCAGGTGCTTGCAGGTCTCTGTTAGGAGATAAGACTCTGGGTTGATTTCCTAGACCCTGCAGAGCTTAATATGGCTGTAAACAAAATGCAGATCTCAAATACAGGTCTGCATGTGGCCGGCAGTGAGCAGACAGTGTGGGGAGAAGGGATTGGTAGGGACTCAGGGAGGAAGTGGATCCACAGGAGCATGGGGCCTTGGGGAGCAGTAGGGAAGCCAGGCTAAGAGAAGGTCCCAGGCACCATGTGGTGTGAGGCAGAGTCTGAGCTCAGAGGCAGCCAGGTTTGAAAGCAAACATTGTAGGTAAAATTCAGACTCAGGTTTGATGTTTGAAGTGAGTGTGTGGGACACAGTTCTGGATCCGTGCTGCGTATCTGATGTCACCAGCACTGAGACACGTGACTGGGCATTGCTGGCCTGAGGACCCCTCAGAGGTCATGTGTGGATTATATTTAGGTGCAGCCATGTCCTTGACCTCTACCACAGCAGAGAGTAAAACAAAACAAGTAAGTGTCTGGGTGACACAGGGAGACAGGACTCATTTGAGGAGAGAAAGACAAGGGTCTGAGCAGTTTTGTCATAGGATTTGGGGGCTTTGAAGCTGCCTAATCTGTGTGAGTGTGTAGGTGTGGTTGGGGCTTCTCTGAGGAGCCAGTGGGAGTCCTCAGAATCAGACATTGATATTGGTGTCCTCCTTGTTCACCACAGCTCTGTCCTTGGATGGGGGGACTGTTTTCAGTTTGCCCTGCAGCTTGCAGTTGGATGGGAATGCTATCAGAGATAAATCACTGATCAAAGGGTGCAGTGGGAGGTGGCTGCTTGTTGGTCCTGGCCTCCCAGTCACAAAATAATCACACAGAAACTGTACTATTTAAATAACTGCTTAGCCCATTAGCTCTAGCTTCTTATTGGCTAACTCTCACATATTAATTTAACCAATCTCCATTAATCTATGTATTGCCACGTGGCAGTGGCTTACTGGAAAAGTTTCGTCTCGTGGCAGTGGCTTACTGGAAAAGTTTCAGCATGTCTAACTCTGGCAGTGGCTCCATGGCATCTCTCTGACTCTGCCCTTCTCTCTCCCAGCATTCAGCTTAGTCTTTCCCCACCTAGTTCTGTTCTTCCCTGCCAAAGGCTCAAAGTAGTTCTTTATTCATTAACCAATAAAAGCAACACATAGAGAGAAGGACTTCCCACACCAAAAGGGATCCTTAATTACTCATAGGTCACATGGAGGGTGGACTCCGTGCATGGTTCCTTGGGCATTTTGTGGGTGGTCTGGCTAGTGGTGCTGAGGCTTCTGAGTGTCACCCAGCAAGATATGCAAGGCAGGGAACTCCAAGCTACTGCTCAGAAAGGTGCTTGCAGTAGGGTCACCACCTAAATGAAGAGTGGGTGTGTTTGGTGGGGGAAGGGGAACAAATCATGCTGTGGGCATCCTGCACACACTGGAAATCCACTGGTGTAGACATTGGGAGTGGGGGGGCATCCAGGCCATACAGTTTTGTTTTGTTTTTCCATCCTATTTGCCCCCTGGTGATGGAGGAAGGTCATTGGTTAATTAATAAAGAAACTGCTTGGCCCTGATAGGTTAGAACATAGGTGGGTGGAGTAAACAGAACAGAATGCTGGGAGGAAGAGGAAGTGAGCTCAGAGGCCTTGCTCCCCTCTCCTGGGCAGACGAAGCTCAGACCAGGATGACGTAGGCTAGAATCTTCCCGGTAAGCGCACCTCGGTGCTACACACATTAATAGAAATGGGCTAGGCAGTGTTTAAATGAATACAGTTTGTGTGTTGTTATTTCGGGGTATAAGCTAGCCAGGCGGCCAGGAGCCAGGCTGTGGGAAGAGGCCCGCAGCTCTTACTACACCCTAGTTCTGCAGTCTCTGGTCCTGCCCTGTGAGGCTGGGAGCAGATAGAACACACAAGGTCTCAGAGAAGATGGCTCTCAGGGGATATTGGTGGGGGCAAGGGGTCCTGTTTGCCCTCCCTGGAACTTGCTGCTCTTCCCTGGTGTGATCATACCTTCACTTGCCCCAGCAGATTCTGAGAACAATGATGTCTCATCCTTAGAGGGGAAGACTGAGCAGGGGGAAGAGTGGAAAGAGGAGTCCCCAGGCTCCAGCAAGGAGCTGGAGAACCCAGAGGAGTCTGGTGCCTCCTGGACCATCCAAATGGTGAGCGAGTCACACCTGCTTTGCCTGCCTAGATGCTTCTCGCACCCTCTGCTCTGCCTCAAGCTGTTTCCTGATGTGACCTCCTTGGTTCCTGGGGTTGGTCCCCTCTCAGTCACTAAACAAAAGAACCAGTGAGTTCTGATCTTATCAGAGGACAGAGGAGACACAGGAGTAAACCCTAGACTCTAGGGTGTGAATACACTCGGAAGAATAGATGTGTAATCTCCTCGCAGGGAAAGGAAGAAGTCCAAACCAAAGGCTGTCTATCTGTCACCAGAATAAGTCTTAAAATAACTAGAAAGCCTCAGTATGACAGCACACAGGAAGTGCAGCCTGGGAAAACCGTGGCCTGAGTGTGGCGGTGGAACTTACCTGTGAGCTCAACTCTCAGAAGGCAGAGGCAGGAAGATGGAGCGTTCAAGGCCAGTCTTGCCAGCCTGGGCCACTGTGAGACTCTGTCTCAACCTCCTCCAAACCAGGTGCCTGTAGCAGCTGGGTGGTGATGCCTGTCATCCTGTCATTCCAGTGATTGGAAAGAGACAGGAGGCTGAGTTCCAGATCAGCCCCAGCTACATAGTAACAGAATAAGACTTTGTATCAGCATCAAACCAAGCCAAAGGGGCAGTTAGTCTGTATTTCTGAATTAGAGGGAAGAAAGTAGCTGAAGGAATCATTGTCAAAAACTTGGAAAATTTGTTTTTAAAAATTCAATTTTAAGCTGTGTGTGGCTGCACACCTTTTATTCCAGCACTGGAGAGGCAGACACAGGCAGATCTCTGAGGTCAAGGCCAGCCTGGTTGACAGGGCAAGTTCCAGGAGAGCAAGAGCTGCAAAGTGAGACCTTGTCTCAAAAAACAAAACAAAACAAAACAAAACAAAACAAATAAATCAGTGTGACTGGAGAGATGGCTCAGCCCTTAAGTGCAATGGCTGCTACTCTTCCAGAGGACCCAGGTTCAAATCGCAGCACCCACATGGTGGCTCACAATTGTCTGTAACTCTGTTTCTAGGGAATTGGATACCTCTTCTGGTCTCCATGGGTACAAGGCATACATGTATCGCACATACATGCATACAGTAAAAACACCCAATACATAAAATAATAGTAAAAATAACAATAGTCATAATAAATTAAAATGTAAAACCAACAAAAACCAGACTCCCAGAGAGAATGTTGAAGCGGTCCATGAGCAGCCGGCCATACACGAGGAATTCTTCATTGTATAACAGGCAGTTTCTAGCCAGAAAGCACAGAGTCGCAAAGACAATAGGATGGACTATCCAAAATGAGAGAGAACAGTGAAGCTGTTCTAGAGAAATCCCTGTGCTGGAGGTGCAGCAAAGGGCAGAGTGCAGTCCAGCCAGTATGCACAAGAGCCTGGATTCAAACCAGCACCACAGACAGTGCGCATTATCAACACCGCAGTGGATGGTTCCCGGATACCACCTATGAAGTAGGTGCCTCTCAGGAAGAGGGGTTGGTGTTGCCTCTGACTAGGTAAGGGGAGGGACATGATCTGGTCGGAGCTGCACCTTTCAGCTGATGAGAACGGGAACCTATTAGAGAGAGGTGGTGACCAACAGCATCATGACTGCTGAATCTCACGGAATTGGTCACTCTAAAATGGACTGGGGGCTGGAGAGAAGAATCTGCTTTGCAGTTAAGAGCACTTGCTGTTCTTCCCAAAGACCCATCACCTACATCCGCCAGCTCAACCTCTTGGAACTCTTGCTCCAGGGGATCTGTCGCCCTTTTCTGGCCTCTGCAGTCACCTCCACCCCCCCCCCCCAGGGATGGATATGCACAATTAAAAACAAACACATCTTTAAAAAAAATGTTTAAAAAGCACTAACGCTAGCACAAGTGCCTGCAATGCATGGACCGGGTGGAAAGCACGCACGTGGCTGCTAGTGGGGTCGGCTGGTGAATGGCTTGTGGGGCTTTCTGTGTGTGTTCCTACAACCCGTGGTTCTCCATCTGCAAGTGCCTTTTAAAGCTTGGCTGTCAGTGCTTCCTAAGTCCTGTGATGCTTCAGCACTGGGCTCTGAGGCAGGTACCAGCAGAGATGGATTGATCTTTCCATGCTGGGGGTAGGCAGATCTTGTGGAGCCAGTGGGTGGCATGAGGTGCTCCACCTGCCCCCCCCCCCAACTCTGCCCAGTCTCAGAAAGCTCCTCCTGGAGAGATGCTCAAGATCGTGGCTGCAGGGAATTTAAACGGCCACATTGCGATTTTCCTAGTTTCTTCTCCCTGTCTTCTCAGTCAGAGGACCATTCAAAAACATTGTACTCATTAAAAAATCTGGAATTTTAATTATTTTTGGGGGGTTGGGGTGGCGGCTGGTAGTTCAAGACAGGGTTTCTCTGTGTAGCTTTGAAGCCTGTCCTGGAGCTTGCTCTGTAGACCAGGCTGGCCTGTGACTCACAGAGATCCATCTGTCTTCGCCTCCTGAGGGCTGGGATTAAAGGCGTGCTCCACCACTACCCAGGGGACTTTTAATTCTTAATTCAGCTTGGTTTGGTGTGCTATGTCGGCGGCGGAGAGATTTAATATCAGGAAGGGAGACCTTTTGGCAACTGGCTTCAACTCTGTCTTTTCTTTTTTT
>NC_022014.1:82531442-82538733 GCF_000317375.1 Microtus ochrogaster
CCACCGCCCGGCTTTTTTTGGTTTTTCGAGACAGGGTTTCTCTGTGGCTTTGGAGCCTGTCCTGGAACTTGCTCTGTAGACCAGTCTGGTCCCGCCTGCCTCTGCCTCCCGAGTGCTGGGATTAAAGGCATGCGCCACCATCACCCGGCCCGACTCTGTCTTTTCTGTGGGTAGCTTCTTCGTGCTAACAGGGTGCTCACTGCTAACTTTCCGCTTCCTCTAGTGCGAGCGGGTTTGTGCATCTTGCAGGAAGGGAAGGCACCAGGTGCCAGGTGTGTTGTGTGGAAGAGCCCTGCTAGCTCTTCCTCCCACGCTGCTCTATGAGAGGTACTGGGTGCTGACTGCAGGGAAGGTATTCCATCTGTGTCTGCTGAGAGGCCAGGCTCCGGAGACCTGGCTCGGGTCTTTCTTTGGTGACCCACCTGTCTAGTGTCCCTGAAGTATTCCATCGAAGCAGACGAAAGCCCGTGGGACCAGGCCCCAAGCTTGTTCACATTGGTGTGCCTGCCCATCAGTGCACCATGCAGACTTGTTCTGAACACCCTCAGAGCCCTTCCTTAGTGTCCCTGCACCTTCCGCCATTGGTGCCAGACTCTCAGAGATGCTGGAGAGCTGGGTTGGTCCCTGTAAGGAAGTGGCCTTCCTGGGCTTTTTCCGAGGTGGAAGCTCCTTTGGATCTTGCAGGAGCAGAGCAGGAGGTAACCCTCCCCTGTATGAGAGGGGTCATGTCTCAACAGGAAGTGGACCCTGGGATTTTTGTAGATGCTTCAGAGGACACAGCTGGTGGCCCAGAAGGTGCTCAGTGCTCTCCCAGAAAGAGGAAGAAGAAGGAAACAGCCGGGTTTGAGGTGGTGGACGCTGAGCAGGTAGCTTGAGAACACAGTTGTTCAATCACACCCCCATGACCCCCAGCATTTGGATGCTGAGTCACTGCCACACTCCAAGTGCCTGTCTCAGATAGCTGAGGACGGCTGAGGAGCTGAGCCGCCCCTGGGTGTGGCAGTGCAGACTTACTTAGGGTGTGGCTGTTGACCAGGCAGGGTCATTGCTTGGGCTCAGATCTGGGTGGGGGCAGTTCTGAGCTAAGGTGTCTGAAATCAGGGACCAGATGCCATGAGGGGCCTACTGTACCATGTGTTTGTCTGTAGAAGTCATCAGCAGAACGGGACTTAGGTAAGGAGACAATATAATGCTTTTTGACCATTTGAACTTTTGGAAATTTTTTGGTTACAAACCACTGAGTAGCCAGCCGGCACTGGTTGAAGGGACTTGGTTGCTCACATCACTGGTACCCTGGGGTGAGACTTGCTCCAGATGCTCAAGACAAAGGGTAGGGAACGAGTGGATGCTTCTTTTTTTTTTTTTTTTTTTTTTGGTTTTTCGAGACAGGGATTCTCTGTGGTTTTGGAGCCTGTCCTGGAACTAGCTCTTGTAGACCAGGAGACCAGGCTGGTCTCGAACTCACAGAGATCTGCCTGCCTCTGCCTCCCGAGTGCTGGGATTAAAGGCGTGCGCCACCACCGCCCAGCTGAGTGGATGCTTCTTATGGTGGCCTCTCCAGAAGGAAAAAAAAAAAAAGCTTCTTTCAAACCTCATGAGCTGTGATGGGTTTGGGAGCCTGACCCTTGATGGAGCAGCATCCCA
The DNA here is from genome assembly GCF_000317375.1 of Microtus ochrogaster. Lineage (NCBI taxonomy): Eukaryota > Metazoa > Chordata > Mammalia > Rodentia > Cricetidae > Microtus > Microtus ochrogaster. The sequence continues at coordinate 82,533,087 of NC_022014.1, forward strand.
AGCAATAGGAATCAGTGTTGTAAGCTCATAACCTACAAGGACTGATCCCAAAGCAAGAGCAGAGCCCCACTCCCCACACCACATGGCTGAGAGCAGAGAGATGTCAGAGCATGGATGTAACCTGAAACTACTTGTTCCTTTCCTGCCGCCCAGACTCAAATAATCACACAAAACTATATTAATTGCAACACTGTTTGGCAAGTGACTTAGACGTGTCCCTACCTAGCTCTTACATCTTAAATTAACCCATTTCTGTTAATCTGTGTATCAGCATGAGGCTGTGGCCTACAGGTAAGGTTCCAGGTTACAGCATCTGTCTCCTTCGGCAGCTACATGGCTTCCATCTGACCCCGCCAACTCTCCATATCTGTTCCAGCCTGGCTACATTCTGCCCTGTCATAGGGCAAAGCAGCTTTATTCATTAACCAATAAGAGGAACAAATACTGAAGGACATCCCACATCACAGGGAGGTGGAGAGGGGACAGTGGGCACACACTCTCCTGTAGAGTGCTTCCGAGACCTCTCCATTGATAATTGGTCGATGCCACCTTGTCCGTAACCTCGACAACTCTAGACCTGCTGTGTTCTATCTGTCCGCCTCTACGACGTCTCCACTTAACGAGAGGGAAAACTGAGGCATATAGTGGGTCAGTAAAGCGTCTAGGGTCACCTGACCAGACTGTCCCGAGCTGGGCGAGAACTCAGGTCCTCAAAACCCAGATACCACTGTGTCCTCACTCACACAAGGCATGACTAGGGCTGGGACAGCATGGCGCCTCCGCTGGGTCGCTCACAGCATGTGGCTGTCAGTGGGGACTGCAGGCAGCTCTGTGGCCGGATGACCAGGATTCACTGCTGCCTGTGTCCCCTTGGACACCTGGCCCCCTGTGCCTCAGGGCTAACATTTGTCTTAGGGACACCACTTGGTGGCAGTGTCCCACCTGCAGACCCTTCTTGTGGACACTTGAGTACCAGGACTCATCTCACAGATGGGCCATCTGTACAATTGAGGAAAGCCATCTTCGAAAGGCTGGTCAGGCGCGCGTCCTATGGCTCTGGAGGAGCCCAGCCCAGAACAAGCCTCAGGTGGTGCCAGTTTGCTCAAAGGGAGGACTGGGAAGATGGCAGAGCAGAGAAGGTGGTTCCTGGAAAACAAAAGCCGGGACGCGGTCTTGTCTCTGAGGCTTGCCTCACGGGTTTTGCAGTCAAAGGCAGGCCTTGGCTTCATGACTTCCTGCTCCCCCAGAGGCAAAGTTCTGATCAAGCATGGCCCAAAGAACCTTTCTAGCTTGTGTTCTTCTTTGTCGTCATCTTCTTCTGGTTTATAATTATTTTATGTGCATTGGTGTTTGCCGGCAAGTATGTCTGTATGAGTGTGTCAGATCCCTTGCAACTGGAGTTTACAGACACTTGTGAGTCACCCTGTGGGTGCTGAGAATTGAACCTGGGTCCTGTGGAGGAGCAGCCAGTGCTCCTAACCACCGAGCCATCTCTCCAGCCCAACCTGTAGTCTTGCATCCCTCAGCCAACCATGAAATGGAAGATCTGGAGTCGAGTGTATCTCCACAAATGGTCCCAACAACATCTGGGGCCAACAGGACCCAAGCGGGGAAGGTCTGATTCAGTCATGGCGGGGTAAAGGCAAGTAGGGTAAGGAGGAGTGGACTCAGGAAAGGCATCAAAGATGAAGCCTGCTCCAGGCTTCCAACTTTGGACATGGCAGAAAGTGAAGGGGCAAGAAGAAAGAACATGGGCAGCCAGCATAGTGTTCCGCACCTGTTTCTCCCTTAAATTTATTCTCTGAAAACTTTTTTCCCCTCCAAACTCCCTATGTAGTTTGACTCAGTATGACCTTGAACTTCTGGTCCTCCTGCCACCAACTTCCAAGGGATGTAACTGCTGTGCCCAGGCTACGGATGCCAGGGACTGAAGCCAGGACAGATACTCCACTGACTGAGCTACATCTCCAGACCTGCTTTCTGTTTAGTAGCATACAGTCAAGGATGCTGGTTCTCAGGCCAAGAATTCGCTCTTTGTACTACCTGAGGTGCAGGCTCACTGGGGATTCTGGGGACTCACCCGCGTACAGATGCACCCCGGTTTTTGTTTCCTTTTTACCCAGCTAGTGTAATTCACTGTCCAGCTGGACTATGGTAGGCCCTTGTCTCTTATCGTTGGGGTTCAAGGCGTCCTGAGTCACCTGATGCAGGGTCTCCGTCAATCTTCCAGGGCTTCAAGTCCTGAAACTGGGGTCCTGACAAGCAAAGTTCCTCAGGTTCTGGCCAAGTTACTGAGGTGGGAAGCCTTGCCGGGGTAGCCAGGGAATCGCTGCTTCTCCGTCTCGTCCGTAAATTCACTGCCATTTTGTGCCATGCGATGCCAAGGTGTCATGTGTGGAGAGCCTGTGAATGTTGCTATCTCCAAGAGGGTCCCCAGGTGTATCCTATCAGAAGTGAGTCCAAGGGAGGCTAAGGCTCTGGCAGAAGTGTATGGCCCTGCCTGTCACTTCTTGTCTCTATCCCCGTCCTTTTGTTCAGTTAGTATCTGCTCAAGCTAAAGATGTTTACCCAGTGGTTAAGAGCACTTGTTCTTGCAAAGGACCCATGTTCGATTCCCAGCACCCATGTGGAGGCTCACCTCCTTCTCTGACACCAGCACACATGTAGGCAGAATTCTCGTAGACACAATAAGAATACAAAGAAGGTGTCGGTGCGATAGGTCTAAGGCGTGGTTTGGACTCCCAGCTCCACCTGCTTGAGGTTTTGGACAGAAACCTGGAGGGAAGAGCTGGAATATGGAGTCTAAGGGTAAACAGACATCTCTCTGTTTAGAGTAAAAAGAAGAGGAAAAAGAGAAAACAGAGCACCACTTCCTCAGAGGCGGGTCCCTTGCCTTCCATGTCTTCTGGCCTCTGGAGTCTGGATGTGCCTTCAAGCCTTGGATCCCAGGACTCAACCTTGGCCCAGAACCAAGTCCAGCAGGCTGGTGTGGATAATCAGCCTGGCCAGTCACAGCACATGGTGAATATGCCAATGGAGAATGGCTGTGTGCATGCCGCAGGCAGCAGCCTCCCTCCGCAGGGTCACAGTGGGACAGGCACAGACAGTGGCATCGGAAGTGGGACTCAGAGAAACCCTGATCCCAGTAACCACACAGAAGTTAAGGGCCTCAGCACTTCTAAAGCTTCAGTGGACAAGGACCTGCCTCCAAAGGGGAACTGTGGCCCAGCCCCTTCTGCCTGCAAAGGCCCTGCTAAGGTTACCGATGCTGTCCAGAGTGCCCCATTGCCTGAATCTAAGGGGCAGAAGTCTGAACACAAGGAAGAAGGGCCTGTGGCTGCAGAGCTGGCTGCCTCAGAGGTGAGCCGCTGGTCGTGGTGGCATGGGAGTGGGGGGTGTCCTGCTCACTGGACAGGGCAGGCAGGGCTCCCCTCTGAGTTACTCACCTTGTGGCTGGTACTGACTGAAGCCACAGAGTCAGTGTTCGTTTTATCACTATGACTTAGGGTTTGGGTGATCCGTTTCTTCCAGCCAATTGATGCTACAGTTGAGGCAGCCAATCCAGAGAAGGATGGGAGAGAAAAAAGAGACAATGGTCAGAAACAGAAACCATCCCCTGTGAGTCCTGCTGCCGCCAAGCGCCAACACCAGGTATAGGCTTGACTTGCCAAGAGGTGTCCAGTATGCAGGGCTCCTGTCTGTCTGCCCTGGTGGTCCTTCCTCAGCCCGCCATCTCTCGATGGCTGCCCAGTGTTAATGGTGATGTCGTGTGGGAGGCAGAGCCTGTCTCCATGGAACTCCTATGCCAGACAGAGGCGGGAAGGAAAAAGTTCCCCGAGGAAAGAAAGGGTCTGATAAGGGTCCTGAGAGGAGGCGGATCCCTCCTCTTGGGTGGCTGGGTGAGACCTGAGGAGATCTGTGGGAATAGAATCCAGGAGTGAGGGTTTAGCCACAGACACGGAAGGCATGACAGGGAATAGCATGAGCCCAGGCACTAAGGTAGAACGTGGTGGGCTGTTCTCAGAGAAAAGGGAAGTTGGGGAGGGATAGAGAGGCTGTGGACAAGGTTGAAGAGGGGCTCCGGCAGGCCATGGTAAACCGACCAGAAGACTGCCCAGTTCTGAGCAAGGACGGCTGTGGCCCCGGCTGCTGTGAGACATGTCTTAAGCACTGGGATTTAATTGTTTGCTCTAGGAATCTAAACCTAAAGGCAAGGTGGCTGAGACTGGGAGGAACAGGGGTGAGATTGGGAACACCCCGGCAGAAGACCAGAAGAAGCCAGAAGAGAACAGAAATTACGCAGCTGCTTTGAAAAACCAAAAGGAGCAGAGAAACCAGAAGGCTGCTGCACCAGAGGCTGCAGTGAGGTGGGACGTGGCCTCCGGCAGCGCCTGTGTTACAGCTCTGCCAGAGCCATGCAGCTCCTGTCATGCCCAGCCTGCATCTCTTCTTAGTGCCTTTGGCACGTTCATCTTTGGGAGGACAGCCCGGGGTGGGCCCACCTGGGACACCAGTCCCAAATCCTCTTTCCTGTTGGTCCCTGGGTACCTCACAGTCAGTGTGACCCTAAGGAGCTCTCCTGGATGACTCCTAACCCACCCCACCCCCTCGATCACTAGCACATTGGAGCTGGATGTCCTCCTTACTAGATGGGAAGAGGAGGCAGCCTGCTGGGGGCGCTGTGTCTGAGTCTGAATGCCTGGTACTTAGAGGTGTCGACATACATCAGAGAAATAAGCATGGTGTGTGTGCGTGTATGTGCGTTTGTGCATGGGTGCTTATTCCTGCATGTGTGCACGCACCCCGGCAGCTGGTGTTTCCTTCTCGCTCTTCCCAGAACACTTAGCCCAGAGGATGGAGTCACCGTGTACTTCCACGCCATTGTCTCCCATGACTTCTCATTCAACCCTGACAACCACAGAGTGTGTGTCAGAGGGGGAGAGGGGCTCGGGAAGGAACCCTGGACTGATGCTTGCGAGATGAACTACACCAAGTGAGTGGGGGGGAAGGGGGCTGGTGCTGTCCTTGTCAGTAGTCATGTGACCAAAGCAGTTGGGCGCACTTTCTTCTTCCTTTTCTTACTTTGCTTTTTTTTTTTTTTCTTCTCCTGTTTTGGTTTGTTTGAAATAGAGTCTCACTTTGTAGTCCTGACTGACTTGGACTCAGTAATCCTCCTTCCTCCTACCATGATTGGTGGAAAATGGGTGGGTTTTTTTTTTTGTTTATTTTAACGTATTCAGTTTATTTTAACGTATTCAGTGTTCTGTATGAATGTCTGCCAGCAGGCCAGAAGGGGCCACCAGATCTCACTAAAGATGGTTGTGAGTCACCATATGGTTGCTGGGAACTGAACTCAGAACTTCTGGAAGAGCAGCCAGTGCTCTTAATCTCTGAGCCATCTCTCCAGCCTGTTTGTTTTTTGAGACAGGGTTTCTCCATGTAGCACTGGCTGTCCTGGAACTCACTCTGAAGACCAGCTTGGCTTTGAACTCACAGATCAGCCGGCCTCTGGCTCATGAGAGCTAGAATTAAAGGCGTGAACTATCACTGCTGAGACTGAAGAATGCTTCAGACACGTTCTCCAGCATGCACCCCCTCCCTCGCATGCTTCAGACACGTTCTCCAGCATGCACCCCCTCCCTCGCAT
>NC_022014.1:82538833-82541023 GCF_000317375.1 Microtus ochrogaster
ATGCTTCAGACACGTTCTCCAGCATGCACCCCCTCCCTCGCATGCTTCAGACACGTTCTCCAGCATGCACCCCCTCCCTCGCATCTTAGTGTGGCTTCTTTCTCTGGGCTCTGGCAGGAAATCAATCGTGTCCTGTTGTAAAAGCACTGTAACCTTGGGGCAGGGCTTCAGGACATGTGTCCTCTGGTAAATGACATATTATGTTACTCCACAGAGACCTTCGTGAGCTCGGGTCTCTCGTCGAGGGCAGCATGGTCATTCCCAGGCAGAGCCTGAACAAAGCCATCCCTTATAAGTATGTCATTCACCGTGGTGGCAATAGCAAGGATTCCGTAGACTACGAATTTATCTATAAGAAGTCAAAGAAGAAAGGCGAGCATGTGAACCGCAGTCTGTTGGTGGATTCTGCCTGCTTGGGCACTGGAGGAGGTAAGCCATCGAGGGGCCTGAGTGGGTCAGCCCAGCCCCTGGGTCTCTGGGTCCTCTGCTTGGCACTGCCTGCCTTTGCCTTGATGCTGAGTAAAGCTGCCTTCGGGAGTGGGTTTGACTCAACCCTTTACTGTGTGAAGAGACCTGGGAAAGTCTCCCATCACGGAGCAGGATGGAAGGCGCTGTATCAAGGGTTGGTTGGGTGGAAGGTGATTGAGGGTGGGGCAGGAGGGGCGGAGGTCGGCTTTGACAGTGACATTTAAAGCGTCTTTTCCATGTTCACCATCTGTCTTCATTTCTGTACGCTGCTTACGTAACTCTATTTGGCTGGGGCATTTGGAAGGGCACCTTCGTCCCCCGTGTTCTGCTGTTCGCTGGCCTTGTCCTCCTGGGCTCACAGTGTGATGTCCTTCCATGGAAGGGCCATAGAACTATTGAGGACCTGCACAGGCACCTGCCACAGTCACCTCTTGTCCCTCTGTCAGAGGCAGAGTCCTGAAAGGGTTCCTTTCCTCTGTGTGTGGTTTAGCTGCTGAAGCAGCTCCAGACCTGGGATGGGCGGGTGGACTCATGCCGAGTCCCTTCAGACTGTCGTTCTGCCTTTGCTCAGTGTGGACTTGGTTTTTTCCTGGTACTGAGGGTGGAACCCAGGCTCTCAGCATTGACATAACTTTAGAAGTATTTTAATACATTGATTTGTACATGTGTGTAGTTTCTGCGGGCTTGTTGCTGCTCCCTTTGTGCGATCCTTGTTTCCCAGCAGGGGTGGGAGGACATGGAGGCCACAACACAGACTCCAAGAGATTCCAATGCAGAATTTATTTATTGTAAAAAACGTCGGGGCTTTCATGGAGTTAGGGAAATTAAGCTGTGGCAGGAATGGTTCTGGTTGGTCCCTTTCAAACTGACAGTCACTGCTGGTGTGTGATTGGCTAGGAGTGCGTCATTAGTTACTGCACTTTTGGTCCTCTGATAGGCTGTCCTGGCCATTTTTACCTCCTCAGTGCGAGTTTGTATGTGCTCGCGCTGTTGCCCTGCATCGTGTGTGTGTGTGTGTGTGTTTGTGTGTGTGTGTGTGTGCGCACATGCCATGGCGTGCTTGTGGAGGTCAGAGGACACTTGTGTCAGCAGGGCCTTCAACTCAACTGTTCCCACAGCTCCCGTGATTTTGTTGTTTTGTTTTGGAGACAGGGTTTCTGTGTGTAACAGTCCTGCCCATTCTGGAACTTGCTTTGTAGAGCAGGTTGGCCACGAACTCACTGAGATCTGCCAGTCTGTGCCTCCCACGTGCTGGTATTAAAGGGTGCATCACTACTACCCACCTTTCCCATCATTTTTTTAAGGACAGGATTTGACTTGTTACCCATGCTGGTCTTTAAAATTTTAAAGACAGATTTATTTTTTATTTTATGTACATGTGTGAGTACCTATATAGTATTTGTACAGGGAAAAAGACCAAGGTCATCAGAGCTAAATCAGGCAATGTAGGCAATGAGAACACAGTATTCCTCAGATACAGATGCCTTAGGATTGATAACCAAGAAGAAGGGTTAGGTCCCCAGAAACTTCAACCTTGGCTCTTTTGAGGCGCTGGCTCAGACCTTGAGTGGCCTTGGCAAGTCCACTTTGGACAAGGACCACAGAAGTAAACTTTCCATTGTCCTCTCATCGGGGGCCTCTGAGAAAGTTTCCTACCATGTCGAAACCCAGGGCTTTATACATGCTAAGGTAGCACGCTCCCTGTGATCTACATCCCAGGGC